>NW_008689134.1:1261-26139 GCF_000695815.1 Acanthisitta chloris | reverse complement strand
ATATTTCAGAGTGTCAAACTGAAAATGGAATCTATTCTACTATCTCACTACTAACCTGCTATTGAAGGTGTAGGGTGACACACACAAACACACAAGCACAACTGCTCACACATACACCCTTGTTGACACTGTTTGTGAATCATGCCTTTTAATAATTATGGCTACAGCATAGGTATCTTTAACTTCAGATCTTGCTGCAAGTTTGTCGTAAAATTTATGTGGAGACAGATATGATCCACTCAGTCTTACTAGGTGTCTACTTTAGGAAGGGCTAATCACACTGCCAAGCACCAGTCTTTCTTTAGTGATGCTAAAGAGAACCTAGACAAGTAGTTCAAATGTAAACACATACATTTGGAAAGTTCTGCCCACAATAAGCACTGAAGCATTTCCTAGCATTTTTCTGTGGAGGAATGGCTCTGCGAAAAGGGACATGATCTCCTTGAAGCTGACAACCCAGCTGGTAGTGTGGTGTGAGGCCTACAGCAGCTGTGACTTAGCCTTGAACTGCTGATAAGGAGCGAGCTCTGTCTGGCAGAGCTGGCTCTGACCGGCTCTGAGTCTGGTGTCAACAAGCTTCCTGGTATTCCTGAAAACATCCTGGAATGTGGACAGACACCTGCTTGCTCCAATCATAAGTTTGCCCTGGACACTGAGACAAGGGCAATAAACCAATCATGTATCCGCTGCGTTCGCGTACTCTGTGTAAATGTCTATATATATCTTGTAAGCACTAAGAATAAAGGAGAATGACCATACTCATATTGAGACTCATCGTTACTCCAGGTCTGGATCCCACTCCAACATTTTTCTGTGATTTTTTAAAATTGAAACAATTGACAAATTCATGGCTAGGAATATTAAGCAACATTTTCGGGTGCCCATTTTCAGTTTTGAATGTACATAAATCAGTTTTAAAAGCATTTAGGCATCTAAAGATGAGATAGAAATTATGTATTACATGTATTTTCTAAATTTTCAGCAATAAATAAGAAATATTAATGATGCTAATGATTTAGGAAAGAAATGTGACAAAGGAGTATGAGAAAGAGTCAAGTTATATGAATAAATTATTTTAGAGATACATTAGTCCCAGATGAGCTATGCTGAGTAATATCACCTTGTCTAGGAGACAGAATTTTTCCTAAGGCCTTACAAATTGCTGACTAACTTGCTGTAAATATGCACCTGGGTTTAGTCTTAAATGTATGCAGAATAATGTTATATTATGCATAGATGAAAAATAATTCACATCACATATACTCAGTGTTGGGTAGAAAACTGAAAGATATGGAGAAAAGTTGATATCCTGGCTACAGAGAAGTCAATAACAAAACTCCCATGGAGTTGAATATGGTGAGATTATCTATATCATCTTAAGTGTCATAGAGCAGCAAATATGTTGGCCAATATAATTAAAGAGTGTCAGTGGCAAAAAAAGACAAAGAAAGAAAAAAATCCTACCTTTTTCTTCCCATTGGTTTGAGTGTCTTCAGGCTAAAAAGAAATAAACCTTTTCGCTAGTATTTAAAGAATAATAAGAAGAATGAACAAGAGATGTGTTATGGGAGACGAAGTTGAAACGGTAAAAATCTACAAAGTGGGTATAAGAACCTGTATAGGATAAATGGACAAACAATAAGTCACTGATATAATTCAGTATTTCACACTCAGTGTTTTCCTTTACAGCCTGCCTCTTTTCTGAAGAGCAGACCACAGCCTGAGCAGAATCTCCTCCTCAGCATGAACAGAGCCTCATTTAAAGAATCTTAATAGAAATTAGAAATAATGGTGTGAAGGAAAGGAAAGGTAGCTTCAAGCTGAGTCTTAAGGCAAACTTTCAGGGAGTGAAATCTATTCAAACACGCAATAGCATTGTGCTGAAAAAGCAAGAGGAATCATGTTCCTGGGAGCATTCAAGTATTGCTAGGTATATTACTATATGACTTACCAGTCTCAGTATTCATGGTGCTATGATATCTGTTCAGTTTAGCTTTTTATCCTTGCTCCTGTGTTGTTCTCTGATGTGGCATAGGAGGTAGTTGCTTCTTTGGTAATGACTGTATATGAGTATTTGAAAAGGTATTGCAAATTAAATGGATGGGATCACTGAAGAGTTTATTTGCAGAGATGGCACAGGGCATGATTTTGCCAGAATATACTGTGGTTCTTCTGTACGACCTCATGCAGGTCACAGTTACCTGGGACCATGCCTGCTGTGCCATGACTTGTGGCTGTATCACAACATTTATGTTCCAGTTTCCAAGAGGGGTGTCCAGCATCCAGTGTTAGTTGCTTTGGCTCCTTGTACAGACTACATGGAGAAGTAAACATACCTAAGTGGTATCCTTAAGCAAGCTGCTGCTCAGAGAAAAACTGGGTAGGCATTAATTTGCAAGATGAATGCTTCTTTCTTGCAAAGATGCATTTTTCCCCATTTGGGTTTACAGCCCAGATAGTCTGTTTGGATGTAGCAGTCCTGATCTCAGAGCTCAAGAAGGGATTCTAAATCTCTTTACATATTAAGAGTAGCAGTAAGAACACCAACCTTACTTACACTCTGCCTGTATAAATGAGCAGTTGTAAGAAAAGACTGGAAGCCCTTCTACATTTTCCTTCTGCTTCTGCACAAATCCACAAAGTCAGTAAAGCACAAAAACCCCTTTATTTTCATTTATTCATGATATAATTTGTCTATGTATGTAGCAAATATTAAGGGAGTGGAACTGTTCTATGTATTTCTGAAATACTTTAGCTCAGTGAGGATCCATTTTGGTTGAAACCTGTAAGTGTAAATTTTAATGCAAAAAGATCAAAGTAGTTTTCATATTTCCATAGTGTTTATTGCCTTATGTAAACAGAAACAACACCTTGTGTATGTTGCTTTTGTGTTTTGGATTCAGGCAGCTAATCCAGAAATAAAGAGTCAGTCTGTTATTTTCTTAGTAGACACATGAGAGGACTTTTACATAGTTTGCTTTGATTTTTTTTCTTGGCATTCTTCCTGCCCTGAGTGACATTTCCTTAATACCCTCAAATATTTGAAACACAAAACATCTTACTGTTCCTTTTTTCAAAAGTGTTATTTTTTTTTCAGTATTCTCAGAAATACTTAGTCTTCAGAAGTACACATGGATCAATTGTAATATTATGATGGGGAAAGAAAATTGATGCAATTCTGGTACTAGGAACATGTTAGGTTTTGAACAGTCCAACTTTTTTGCTAACCAGAACTAGAGAAGACTGAATAGGTGTCAGCGGAGACTTAATGAACATCTTCCTGTTAGTGTCATTCTCTTCCTTCTTCCTTGGTTTTAATATCCTCCTTTCTGTCAGTGGCAGATGGCATTATGCTGATGAAGAAGAGACATGAGTGGTTCTCAACAGCTTGTGCCAGAAGGCCAGCAGTGCCTTTCCCTGCAAAACTCATTTTATCTAGACAAAAGTATAAAGGAAATTACTATTTTCAAAAAGAAAAGAACTCAAAGTTCATCAGTAAAACATGCTCAGGAAATACATGGGTACCACCAAAATGCTGTGATGCCCATGTCTTTTTAAACTCTTCCATGGGCTGAACTTCTTATTGATTCTGTAGGGCTCCGATTGGGATGTAGAGTATACTGCTGTGGTGCATTATGGGACAGTTATTCTAGTCAGATAGTCTAGACCAAAGCTTTTAATTTCTCAGTGAAATCATTAGAAGCTACAGGGAAGTAGATATATATCACAAATGATTAAGCATATTGTTAGGTCAAAAGCCTGGTTTTGCATTAAAAAATATTAGCTTTACATGCCTTTAATAGTGAACAGCAAACTTCAAGTCACTGAGACTTCTGTGCAGGAGTTTGCTATTAGCCAGCATTATTATCTGGATTCTGCTGAATGTGAAGCAGTATGACATAGGAAAGCCAACTAGACATATTTTTCATTAGAAGACTAGCAGTTCTCATATTCAGTTCTAAATAGCTGACTTTATTTCTCTCTTGTTCTAAATTTTAAGATAAAATTTTAAAAATACTCAAAACACACCAAGGATTATATTACAGACTGACTAATATTGACTCTGAAGACCTAAGTTTTGTTCCTTCCTGTAGAGCATTTGTTTAGAAAAAGAAGAAATCTCATTTCATATTTTTATGGACAAAGTGTTCAGTTTTCAGGACAGTCATTCAATCTGCAGATAAAAGTAATGTAAAAAATAATCATATGCAATAAATTATTGTCTTCCAGAAAATGTACTGATAACATCTTATATTTAATATGGACTATTAATGGGCTTTTTGAAATATCATTTTCATCTTATGGTAATCAAAACACAGAAAGAATAATTTTACAATTATATATATATGTATATATATGTTATTTAAAGCCCAATAACAAGGCTAGATTTTCAAGAGAAAAACTTGGAGATCCTGGTGCTGGAAACATAACATGTTTAGGATGAGAACAGGTTTCCAGTTGGGATGCCACTCAAAAAAACTCAACAACAAAACCCAAACAAACCCAACCCCCCCCAATGTTCTAAGATTTTAAACCTCTCATATGGTAAGGATTAAGGTTTTGCATCTACCTCAAAAGACTGATTATGCTCTTGCCACATTCACATGCCAGAAGACATCATTTATTGATTGAATGTCTACTGCTTTTAGCAGTTAATAAATCCCAACTTAGTGTTTACAGGCTCACAAAAGAGAGTGAGACACAATAACACTGCATATATTAATTGTGTTTTTGAAAGTAAATGTTGGTAGCATATCGTAAAGGTGGAACTATTTTCATTAATGCACCAGTTTGACAGCAAGTTGTGTTAACAAAGTTCAGCAAAATGTCTTCAGTGTCCCTGGGATGTTCATAAAAATAAATTAGAATGTGGAGACAGCATGCTTAAGGGAATTCAAACACATGTAATTGCACTGGAACACAGAGCAAGCCAACAGGCTTGCTGAGATGATGAACTGTTAACTGAGTTTAGAATATCAACAACTCTTTTGCATACCCATAATTTATTATCATTTCTTTAGGCTGACCACAACTTACACAGAGGCCAATCTAGAAGAGAGTGCTTATTTACCTTAGTCTTCTTTGGAGTTGTGAACGTGATAACTTTCTGACTGCATGGTTTCTGATGAGAGACAGCACAATCCGAAGTAAAGGTGTTCACTGATGCTGAATAAATGAGAAGAGACTGGTTAGTACATCACAGTGAACTACTCTGTAGAGTATTTGACTCTGGGCTTTGATGTCAGCAGTCAGGATGGGAATAGTAATCGCATAAATTAGCTTAACAGGAAAAATCTTCCATAAACTTCTGTCTCCATTTCAGAATGAGCTAAAATAATTTCAGGAAGGAAATATGTGGATTGTTTGCTAAACAGAAATTTTAGTTGAAGGCTACAATTATGAATCTCAGTCAGCAGGGCTAGAGTTAGCAATTTAAAAGTCAGGTGTCCAGAGTAAGGTGATAAGTGAGTCTCTTTTTATAGATAAGACAGATGTCTTGCACAATTATTCATTCCTTTTCTGAAGCAGGCATGTAAAGAAGGTGATCTGAATTACATCAATTGATATGCTGTTCTCTTTGTCCTCACTTACTGTAGCAGGAGCATAAATGGCTAACAGGGAACACGTCTACCTTCACTAAACTGCTCTTCAGTGAGATGACTTTCATCCTGACATGGGTCACTGATTCATGAATTATTGTAACATTTTATTGCAACATATTGCAGGACACATTCATCCACAAAGGTGGATGAGGATTAACTGACATCCAGTGTTCTGAGCAGGTGGGCATCATTACTTTTCAGGGTGTTCTGACCTGGGTATAGTATCCACTAATCTTTACCTTCTTTTCATTCCCTCCTCTAGAAAGTAAAATAGAAAAAAAAAATTATAATCTTGTGATCAACTCGGAAATTAGATATTAAAATCAAACAGTTAACATACATAGAGGTAAAATGAGATCTGGTTAGCAGGAATCAAGAACATCTAGGAGCAGAGTGAACAGGCTAGCCCTGGAACAGACCCATCATGCACAGTACCCTAAATACATATTGACAGAACAGAAACTATCACAGTGGATTTTTCTATATTATTTTACAAGATGAGACTGGGTGACACACTTAACATCAAGAAACTTCTATTTTTTACCCCAAACTTCAAAACACTCTTATTTTTGGACACGTGAAGTACCTGACCTGACCAAGAGAGCAGATCATCATTGTTTACAATTTCAAAGCTGAGAGAAAGAAATATATTCAATCTTGGTAGAACTTTTGCTGTTAGGAGTGAGAGACAACCATTGAATAAAAGGTACAAGCAGAAAAGGAAGAGACCACACAGACCAAAGTTATATAGTTTGCCTAGTAAACATGGAATATGTAAAAATGGGGGAACAAAAAGACCAACAGAAAAATCATGTACATTAGAAAAATTTATGTAATGCTAGACTTTTCATGAACCAATGTTGTGTCTAGGACATGTATAATTTAATAGCCTTCATTCAGAAGATATTATTGCAGCAAAACTCAGAAACTGTGTCAGCTATGATGCTTCTGTTTTGAACTTGCTACTGGAATTGGAGAAAATCCTGAAAAGAACCCCATAAAACATTCAGGAGCTGGAGAAATAAAGTTACAGACCTGCTAAAATGCTCAGGCTATTTAAATTATCCATAAGAATGATGAGAGGTGGCTTGAACACAGTGTGTATGTTCTTTCAGAGGGAGAAAAATGCAAGGTATCGAAGGGTTTTTTAATGTTGGACTAACAATGAAAGTCAAAGGCTTGAAACTGCAACTAAATAGTGTTTAATTTAAACAAATTTAGGAAACAAGGATCAAGAAGGAAAAAAACTGATACCGAGTAATATTATTCTAATTTGTGAAGGACAGTTTTGAGTTAGATGAACTTGGGTGCTGAGGAAGAAAATACAAAACTACTGTTGTCTTTAATTAAAAAACCCCTCGCTTCAACAAAATTATATGGACTCAGACCAACAGCTGCAGTGGGGCTAGTATCTACTTCCTTATCCTCTGCCTTCTGCCCCAAAAGGAGTGAAGAAAATGCTGGTAGGAATGTAAAAGTGTTGATGCAGGTTTGTTTTATATATAGAAGATTAAATAGTTTAATTTCCCTCCATTCAGCATCTTTGAAGACATTTTAGCAGAATGCCAATTCATAATATCCTAAATAGGTGGAAAACCTTGTTTGCTGAAGGTACATTCCCTTCTCTTCAGGGGTCTAAAATTAGCTGCCCAGTTTCAAAAAACTGTAATAAGGTGGGATAGATCCCATCAGAGAAATAATTCAGTGAGAGATAATACATGAAATCCATAATCTGTGAAAAAAGTATTTACCATCACACATTTGGCATAATTGTACTTTGCTTTTCAAGCTAAAATGAACAGTGGCTGATATAAAGGGTAGGTTAAAAGCATGAGTAATTTAGTTATTGTTTTTTCCTTTGGCATTCATTTTTATATACGTGTTGTTAAAATGCTGATATATCTGCATTGAATTTGCATCTTTGGTTTCTTGGCTACTTGGCTTCCAGCACTTCATTGCATTTAAAAGCATTAATGCTTGGAGACATTCATTACAGTAGTACTTCTACTTTTGTGACATCTTGGTCCCTCCTCCCACCTCTTAGTATTGAAAATCCAAGAAAGAGTTGCATGAGAGGCACATGCCTGGAAAAAAAAGAATCCTCTGAGAGAGGATACCAAATGGGGAAAGATGTTTAAAGAGGTAAAAGGATACAGCTGTTTTGCTTATCTTCCTGAAGTTGGGAACAATACCAAGAAATAAGCCCAGGTGGGCTGCACATGAACGGTTGGCCTTGGGAGACAGATAGCTCTAAAGAGTTCACATACAAAAGGGAAACTGATTGGTTTAAAACCTGAAAGACATTTTAACTCTTTCTTGGGCTAAACACATTCCTCCAAAGTGGGGCTGGAACTAAGAGAAATTCCCTGACTCAGTTGCATTTGACATGCCTGTGGCAGAAGTCATGGTGTTGGGCTGCAGGGAGATACATAGGATGCTGAGAGAGGGTGTGCTGAGAGAGGGTGGATGGGAAGCAGATGAGACAAGAACACTATTGTGAAATATTCTCTTGGGTGTCATGAAAGCTTCCTACAATTCTGGATCTATGTACTAGCATATTTTAGTGACAAATGAATCAAAATGTAAAAGATACTGAAGTCTGGAACTCGTGTTAGTATCACAGAGTATAACTGGGAAGGCTTTTCTTACATGTTTTCACTTGTGAGATTCTAGCCCCAAATAGTTAAGAAAAAGCTATTTTTTTCCTTATCTGAAATCTTTTTTTCCCTATCTGAAATTTCCACACCCTTTTTCGCTACCCTTTGTAGCAGTTTGTTAAATTATGTTTACACCAAGACTGTCTGTTTGACTATCATGTATTGGAGACATCTGCGAGGTGGCTTTGAACTACCTGCTTTCTACAGCTGTTAGGAAGATAGCCATGGCAACACAAAGCATGCTGTAGGCTTTAAAGTGTGCCCTTGAGATAGAAAGGAGGACAACATAATAAACCTTGACTGCCTTCCAGATTTGAGTCAGAATAGATGTTAATTCGCCTGTTCATATATTTTCCTTCCGCTAGTCACTTGTAATTGCTGTTTACAGACCCAAGCTGGAATAAGGTCATCACTTTTCCCCCAAGCTTTGGAATACATATCAGGCTTTCCTAAATTTGGGTTGTCAGGGGTGAGGTAGATGTCACCAGCTATCTTCTGCCACGTAGCTCACATGCATTCTTGATCCTATATCCCATGTGTCTTAGCCTCATCTGCATAAGCTAAGTAAAAAAAAATACAGTAAAAAGGTTATTTTCTTATTCCTCATTCACCCTAGAAGTACCCTCACCATATTTTGGGAATGTCTACAGTAAGTTCCTTTTTCTACTTTTCTTCAACATTCCCCTTTTTTCAATTGCTTTAGGTTCCCTCCTGCTTTTTTTTAGGGTAAAATGAAGTTAAACTAAAATCTCTTATGTGATGAAGAAGGAAATAATTCTAGATGTTAAAATAGGTTGTCAGAAATGTTGACAAGTGTAGATAGAATGTGATTTATGGACCTTTAACTTTTTAAATTAAAATCTTATATCCTTAGGTAATACAGTAGTTCTGGTGTGTATTGAATTCTTGCACTGCATTCCAAATTATCTGTAGTACATTAATTTACCATAGATCTGTTTCAGTTGTTTGAGTAAAATGGACAAGATGAATTGAATTAGTCTGAAGTATAAGATTGTGGGAAAAGTGAAAGTCCAAGGCTCTCAGATGTAAGAATAAACTGTTGCTGCTTGAAATGTTACTTATAAAAAAGATACAGGGGGAGACATACTTGAATTTGGATACTCTTTGATTTTTGGATACTGGTACATTGGATGTCCTGTTCAGGGACACACATTTTAGGGGGATAAGTAGCACAGTTTTCCTTTCAGCATGTCTCAAGTTAGAAATGGAAATTTCAGAACTTAACAGAAGTCATATAAAGTTGGACTAACAACACATTAGACTTGTACCTTGCCAGACTCATGACATAATTCATAATTCTGAGGTCAGAACCTCAGAAAATTTAAATTATACAACAACCTATCCACAAAGAGTTTTCCTTCTTAGCACAATTAATTGTGAATTTCCCTATATCCTACAGCATGACTAAACCAAAAATCTTGATTCTTCTGAATTTTAACTTCCTCAAATTCAAATGAATTTTTTTTGTTCCAGTTTCAAATGTTCTGTGCTTCTGCAGTCTAGACATAGATACTGCAAATTACTTGGAGCGTCTGGTTTTGATTTTTTTCTCTACAATATGGTCAATAGAAAGCACTTAAAGTACTGTGGAAGGCCTTTTTGCAAACTACTTTTAGCTTGGGAGGATCAATAATTTTGAAAAGGGATATTGAGGAATAGCAAAGGTCATTCAAAATTATTTCAGGACCTGAAACATTTGCTGAAATTAAAATTTGAAAAGAAAATTGCAAACCATGCCGCAGTAAGGACAGAAAATATCCTTCTTTTTGTGGTTATTCCTTTTTCTCTAAAATTTTGGACATGATATACCATGATTTTTACAGCATTTCACAGAAAAAAAGCAAATAAAGCAGATCAAACGTTATTTTACAGATTAAGTTACATTTGTAGTTGTAACCACTTTATATCCTTTTTGGGGACCGCTCTGATGTCCCTCTTAAGCAACAGTATTTAGTGGATTTATGCCTGTAACTATTTATTATGCCTAAATATTTATAGATTAAATAGAAAATTCTTTTACAGATTAGAAATTGTTAAAGCAGTAAAGTGAAATAAAAGGGAAAAAAAAAGCAGGTTGCAAATGAATATCTGAGAACTACAGACAAGACTGCATTATTGATCATGCATTGTTAGATGCCTAAAAAAGCTAGTCCCTTAAGCTCTCTTTACAGGGGGCAATTATAAAGGCAATTCACATCTTAGGGGTAGGAAAAGGCCTTCCAAGACTTGCTAAGTTCTACTGAAGGAGTTCAGAAAATTAGGTTCCTAACTTAGATCTCACCAGTGCACCAGATTTGAAGGATGAGCTGAAGTTAAGGTTATTCATCCGAACTAATCTTCTAGTCTATTTAGTTTGATATTCTCCATTTTTTACTTTAGAACAGTTACACTGGAATTTTCATCAGAAGCTGACACATACCATGGTATATAATTTTCTCCAAAGTCAGGCAGGAAAACCGTGAATATAAACATGATTCTTTCTGGTATTTCTATATTATAGTAGGAAAAAAAGCCCTCCTAAAAGTACACCAAAGAATTCAGAAAACGGGGATATCTAGCATTTAATGTGCTCTTTTTGAAGCCAAACAGAAAGTGCTTCATTGTGAACATGACATTCACAGTCAACCCAAAACTTACTAGAGACCAGGATGGAGATAGATGGTAAATAAAATAATTAGTTTAGAATTCAGTTCAGGAGCTACTGACCTATGTGAGATCAAGTAATGTTCTTCTGTGACATCTAAATTCCTAAATACTTGTCACTTCAACATCATTTACTAGTGCGGTTCTTAGTTATGTCAGCATTTGTCTCCTTGAGATGGAAGTCCACAGGAGGACTAGGTTTGCTGCCTAAACTTTGTATAAAATCTAATTTAGGCAAACAGGCTCGTCCTCTGGGATCCTCAAATGCATTTACTTATCTGACTTTTTAAGAATGTAGGTTTTTGGAATTGTGACTCACTAAAGGTCTAAAAGTAAGGCATAAATCTGAATTAAATGTACTCCATCAGCTCCCAGGAACTAACTAGATATATCTTCTTAAAAATCTGGAAGATGAAGCACCTGCCTGTGCTTCAGCAACCACATGAAGTGAGACGTAAGAATCGCCTCTGTTATATATACATATTTTCTCAGGTTTTCTATGTCTCATTTTATTTGCTTACCATATAAACAATTAAGTGTCATTGAAAGTATATTCTAATTCAGAGTTCTCCTCCTAAACTTATGGTATTCTGATTCGTTTCACCCAGACCTTCCCACATGAATGAATCTACATTTTCTATGCTGAAAGGCAGAGAAAATTTCCGCTTGGGAATTGTACTGGGATAGATTTCTTTCTGCAGCCGATGAATTCTCTCATGAGAGCTGGTTACACATCCTAAGTGTATGTGCCACTGTGGCCTAGGCTGTGAGGGCATCAAAGAGGTTCAGGGGAACTCTGCTTTGCTACAGTGTTCCTCTCTCAAAACTAGCATTTTTCAGAATGGAAGGAGGTATTCATTAGTGCAGAGCCCACCGTTCCATCCTATTGTCAGCAATAGTACCCCTCCATGGCTCTTTAAATTCAGAATCTCTTCATTTTACATAGCCTGAGTTGAACAAAAGGACCAAATCTCAATAGAGAATTTGGCTGCTTGTCAGCTCAGGTACCTTAAACTTATGTACATGTTCAGAATTTTAATGTCTATTGTCAGCCAGGGTTAGGCACATTTTTCTTGTCATCTAAATAAAAAAATGCTGAAAACATCTTGAAAAATGTTTTCCTATTTTACTTCTGGTTCAGAAATTATGCGTTGCTTGGATTTGTGTACCAACAGATAATGAGGGAACATCACAAGATATATGTTAACAATAGCACTGAAGTAATGTGAGAAAGTCATTTATCTTTCTGTTTCCACTCTGCCTGTGAGAATCTGAAAATCACTACCATTCCCATTTGAATAAGTATTTTGGTGGAAAACAGTCATTTGAATATAAAGAACTGAAGAACTCAGCTATTGCCAATATGTGCAGAAGTTAGGCGGAGAGGGAAGAAAGAGATGGAGTACTGCTACTTATCAGCAATATAAACAGCATATTTTGAATGTTTTGTCAGTAATAAATACCTTATGTGTATAGATAATCTCTTTGCTAGGCATATTTTGTAATTCTATTGTTCAGAAACGGTATCTTCCATTTCCCATGTTTCACTCTCTCTTCTCCTTCTCACTTTTTTGAAATTATCTAGCATCTTGGAGGGATCTGTCAGAAATTTCATTAAATCTTCAATATTTGCATGTAGAGGTAGAACTAATTAATTTTAGAAGAATTATTAGAGAAGTGTATTTTCTTTTTGCTCTTCCTAACATTGCTACAGGAATTAATAATACTTGATTATGATCTGTGCCCCAATTACATTGAAAACTTCTAATTCCAGTAACGCATCTAACTCAAGCATCTAAGGAAAGTGCTAAGGGTAAGGGATCTTTGGATTCCTGTGAGAGATCAAAAGTCACAGAAAAAGTGCATCTGTTTCTTATGGCTTTATGTGCTTTAGTTAATGTGAAATTAATAGGGGTCAAGATCCTGCCAAACATTCCCATGGATGTGCATATTGTGTAGGAAGAAGATGAAGTAAGTTGAGTTCTTATATCTGGGATTCTTCAAAAATCTGGAACATTGGTCTCCGTGAAGCATCTAAAGTTCTGAAAAATTTTCTTAATGGTCTCAGAGACCTGGGATGATTTTGGAAGCCAACAATTTGCTCTTCTTACTGCTCTACATGTAGTGCTGACAAGGGGCTCCATCCAAGGTAATTGAAACTTTTGACCTGACCTTAACCTCATTTCTGTTCATTTCCAGGTCTGGAAAAATAGATGAAAAGGAAAAGGATGCCCAACCCTCTTCTCTTTCCCAGTCTGATAAACCTTGTTGTTTCTTCCTTCTTTAACTTTTAGCCTTGGAGGTGAAATATATTTTATTTTGGAAAGTAAGGGAACCCAAAGGGTTTGAGTAGATCCAGTTTGGGACTCTATGAAACTTGATGAATCAAATTTAGCAATCTAGAACACTTGATTATCATACAGCTCTTTCTCCAAAATTCATAGGCTAAATGCATTACTTTTAGCTGAGTTCCAATCTGACAAGAAGACACTTTTCTCTGAAGTTATGTGGTTCCAGCCTGCCAAAGTCATGTCACTATCTTGTCTGATCAGACTTTGTAAGGGCCATGGCAAGAGAGTCCTACAAAATGAAAAATTATGTTTGCCAGTTCATTCTAGCAATCTCAACTTTGATAGCATAGGTTTGGCCTCCTAAATTTGTGTGCCCTTTGAAGCTCACACCGAACATTAATGTCTTAGAGTTAAAAAAAAAACAAACCAAAGACATGAGCAGCTGGACATTTCCCTAGTATTTGGCAGGAACTTCTGGTCTGTTTTAGACTGAACTCCTTGCTGAACATGATTTTTATGATTTCTAAGGACACCTTCTATTGGCATTGAGACATGCAATTACTCTGCATGTACCTGGCCTAATTCACATATCTCTTGACAACTGCAGATGTATAAATAAAATGATATTCTTAGGTAAATTACTTTGCAACCTAATTTTCAGCCCAAATTAACTATAGGTAGACATTTAAATGAATTCTGAAAAAAACATCACTTTTCTCTTTCAGTGGGGAAGTAGATTTACTTTTCTTTCATAAATTCTAACTTTAGAGACAGCCATCCCCTTGTGTGAAAGAATTTCCTGTGAGGAGAAAAAAAATTTTTAAACCAAAGAGTTTTCTCAAAAGAAAACCCTAAAATCAGCCCAAATTAACTATAGGTAGACATTTAAATGAATTCTGAAAAAAACATCACTTTTCTCTTTCAGTGGGGAAGTAGATTTACTTTTCTTTCATAAATTCTAACTTTAGAGACAGCCATCCCCTTGTGTGAAAGAATTTCCTGTGAGGAGAAAAAAAATTTTTAAACCAAAGAGTTTTCTCAAAAGAAAACCCTAAAATTTTATAGTTTTCATGACTGATGTTCTGCTGAAAAAAAATTTTTAAACCAAAGAGTTTTCTCAAAAGAAAACTTTATAGTTTTCATGACTGTGTTCATGTTCTGCTACTTTAAAATGTGAAGTTTGACCTCGTGTTTTGAAACACCTCTCCCAAATGAATTAAGAAGATGCTATATTATGATAAAAAGCTAAATGAAGTGATGTTGGTGGTTCTTCAATTAACACTTTCCTCACTAAAGCAGTACTTATGACTCAGAAAGAAGTCCTGTGTTTTAGATGAAAAGTAAAACCAAGGTCCCTGACCATTTTGTTTCATTAAACATCTGATGACACTTTTAACCAGAGCAGAGGATGTTAAGTTTGATGTTCTTACAAAATTCTTATCTAGGTAATTATATTCTGCTCCGCTAAACTCCCCCTAGAGAAAATTTAATTAGAATGATTTGATGTTTCTCTGGCACAGAGTAGACAAGTGTCTGTAACGCAAAAGCCACCAGCACAATTGACATAAATTGGTGCTGTTCCATGGCAGGGACAGCAAGGACAGAGGTATTACTTTCTCTTTACCAGAAATGGATGTTCCATTTCAGGCACTTGGTACATCCATATTAAGTTGCTGATAACAAAGAGCTAAATTTTTTCTATCTATCCAGAACTTCTTTTAAAGTTTAGGAACTGAATACATAGCTTGCAGCTCTTTCAGCAATCAGCTAGGTTCTTAGCAAGTTTTATTGATGTTATAAGTGGTGATTAAATAGATATACACAGGAGAGAAGGATACGGAAGGCACTTTTGCAGTGCAGCTGGTAAGCTGCTACACAGACATTGATAAAGTCTTTTACATTAATAATCAAAGAATCACAGAACCACTAGGGCTGGAGGGCACCTTTGGAGATGCCATAGTTCAACACCTCTACTCAGAGCAGGATCAGCTCAAGCCTGTTGATAGGGACAGTGTCCAGTTGTATTTGAATATCTTCAAGGATCAATAGTGCACAACTTATCTGGGCAACCTGTGCCAGTGTTTGACTGCTCTTACAGTAAAAAAAACCAAAGAATTTTTGCCTGTTTAAACAGAATTTCCTGTGCTTCAACTTGTGGTTATTACCTCTTGTCCTTTTCCAGGGCACCACTGGGCTTGTCTCCAGATTCTTTACTCTCCCATCAGGTGATACATTGATAAAGTCATCCACTGAACCTTCTCTTCTCCAGGCTGAGCAGGCTCAGCTCTTTCAGCCTCCTCTTTTATGTCAGATGCTCCAAGCCCTGAACTATGTTGTAGAGCATTTCTGGAATTGTTCCAGTATGTCCATGTCTCTTTTACTAAGCCCAGAAGTGGACCCAGAGCTCCAGACAGGTATCACTAGGGCTGAACAGAGACTGATTAAAGAATTTACTTTCTTTCACTTCCAACTGCACAGAAGACCACCCCCTGTGTTCTAAACACTTTGGCACCAGGTGACAGAGGGCAGCTGGTGGTCTGATAGTGCTTTGTTAGAGGAAAAGGTTGAAAAACTCAAGGATTAGATGGGCATATTCTCTGGACCTCATGTCTCACAAATATTTTGCTTCAGATCCACTTCCATATGGCTGTCATTCTTTACTGGTTCTTAGCAATAGCTTTGCCTTTTAAAGCTTTAATTAAACTGTCTCACTAATGGACAGTTGATGATTTAAAAGGAAACAATTCACCAATGTCATGTCCCTCTATTATACAGTACACATTTTAATGGTTCATACTGAATCAGTTGCTTATCAAGACCTTGAATATCTCTACAATCTTACTACATTTTCTCAAAATAGCATAACACGATACAATGTGATTAAGTAGAATGACAGCAAGAGCTGTGGCTTGAATGTAAATGCTGTGTTGTACCATGGCAAAAAAGCGTTCCACAAATGTAATGAGTCAGATGTAGCCTTGAGTTTGGATGATATTCAGCATAGTGACATGGCTCAAATGTAATTTCCAAGCGGTACCTCATCATTCACAGAGCCTACTCAGTCATCTAGACCCTGTGCAAGAAAAACTTCCAGTGACTTCAACAAAGTAATGCCTTAGAAATGAACTCAGGATTATTCGGGGGGAAAAAAGAAGTCAAATAGAAAAACAATCACTTTAGAATATATACAGTTTCCATCATCATAGTATCTCTGCACTTCACAATCTTCACCCAAAATGCTATTAAAGTATTCATAAGGTAGGGATTTTGTGAATGGGTATCTGATGTGTCCAAGGTCATGCTAGAGAACTAGCAAACAGCAATACAACAATTCACCCTAGGAGAGCAACACTTGTCCCAGAATTGAGGGAATTCCAGCTTAGTTGTCTAATAGTGACTAGGGTGTACTAATAGGATATTTTATGTAACAAATATTATCATTAAAATACACCCATTAAAGCCTAAAACAATGTTGATATTCAGACTTGTTTCCTTATTGCTATTGACAGTAAACTCCATCTTGAGATATAAACTTTCCTAGCCATCTAAAATGTGCTTTGCTGCAGCTATATCACTTGTGATTCTTTTCTTTTCCACTTAATTATATTAATTGATTCTATTGATTCCATGTTTTTTTCTGAAAATGTCTGTGCATGAATAACTCAACAATGAATAGCCAGAACCATTCTTCTAACCCAAAAGTTATCAGCAGAACATGACCAAGGATTAAAGATAGATTTATGAATTTAGCAAATAAGATGACTCAGGCTACTTCTACTGGCAAACTAACTCTATTAGAGCCTGTTATCTAGCCATATGTTTTGGGTTAACCCCAGCCAGCAACTAAGCACCACACAACTGCTTGCTCAATCCCTGCCTCCTGAAGTGGGACGGGGAAACCATAGGAAAAGCAAGAGCTAAAAAGGATCTCATGGGTGAAAGTAAAAATAGTTTATTAAGTCAAGGGAGGAGAAAGACGAAAGAAAAATAAGAAAAGGGCAAAAGAACAGAACAAGGGATGCAAAGGCAATGATTTACCACCTCTCACAAGCAGAATGATGGCACGGAATATCCCTTTGGTTAGTTTGAGTCAAGTCTCCTGGCTGTGTCCCTTCCCAATTTCTTGTGTGCCCCTAACAAACTCACTGAGGGGGGCAGATTTGTTAAAAAGAAAGACAACACTGTGCAAGCATTGCTCCACCAGAGGCAAAACACCAGTGAGTCTGGTGCAGCACCGTCTTAGTGACAAAAACAAAGCACAGCACCACATGGAATAAAATTATGTCCATCACAGCCTTACCCAGTACACCATGAGATCTCATACAAGCCAGTAAATTGTCTTAAGATTTAAACCAGAATGGCCACATCCATAGATCTATTGGAAACAGTCAGCTGACCTGTACCAAACTCTTGGCACTGTGACAGGGAATTGTTTTGTACTATCATACTGAGGTACAAATGAGTTGGAGATTGCTCAAATCATTTGACAGTATGGGTAATAGTGTTCCTGGGCCTACAGCCTGACATTGTTTAATATCTCAGTATATGAGGCTGAGTCACATAAGTGCTTTTTCAAAGAAAAAGATAAATGTGACTAGCCAGTAACAAGCAACCCCCATACTGGGGAATATTGGGTTTTATTTGTTTTTCTCTCTTCCTACAGATACTAATGTAGATATTATCTGAAACTTTTTGACTATCCACAAAATATTTGTGTTTTGGTGGGGTTTTTTTGTTTGGGTTTTTTTTTGGGGGGGGATTTTGTTTGGTTTGGGTTTGGTTGGTTGACCTTTGTTTTGTGGTTTTGTTTTTATTTATTTTTATTTTTATTTTTTTCTTATTGGAGATGTCTTTAATTGCCCACATCTTTATTTCTTTTTACATTGAGAGTTCATGACATTCATTATATTACATTTCTCTTTTGACATTTTAGATTATAGGGAGAAGAAGTTAGATACATAGATTTTAACAAAATATGATAATATTTCACTACAAATTGCAGGTATTTAATTTGTCCTTTTCCTGCTACATATGTTTCTAAGCTTTATCACAGGGCAATACAACAGATTAAGATTTATCACTCTAAGCTATTGCTGAAAAGGGACTTTATTACAGGATGGTCACATCCCTTACTTTGTAAACAAATTGAGTTTCTTCCTGGCTTCTGTTTTGTTTGACTGAGTAATTGTCTGTTACTTTCTTGCAGCAGTTCTCCTGTCTGCAAGGTCTTGTTGCACTATTTTAAATAGAATTGGTGGACTGACCTTTTTGTTTATGACCACATCTTTATTTCCTTTTAAATTGAGAGTGAACTCTCACATAGGAAAGAGTAATCAAGGAGCAGAGTTTTATTTATTAGCATTGATTCTACAAATCACCTGGTGCAGCAAACAAACTCTGCGGGCGATACAATCATTTAGCAATTCTCTTGAATCTTAGAGTCTGACTTCTGACTCTTGCCAGTGGTACCAGGGAAAGTGAGACAAAACAATGAGCAGCAATCACCGTTCTTCACCCTTTTGCTCCTTTATGGCTCACCACACAATAATGTAATTTACCACAAGCAGGGAAATTCTCAGGGAACTCTTTATAGAATGGGATATGGACTTAAGCTTTTATGGTTTGTTGTTGTGGGGTTTTTTTAAGGGTACTGTTTTAGGGAGAAAACACGCAACAGTGTTGTTCTATTTTCCCCTTCTTCTCTGCCTCCTGAAAATAGATAGAATAGATTGGCACCAGAATGAGAACATTAGTCTCACTTTGTAGACTGTGGGTCAAACTGTAACAGGCATTGTAAATTTGGTTTTAGGCCCAATGCAGTTTAAGATTTGTTCAGATCCTCATCTGCTGCTTCTCAGGACAGTGACCTGTTGGTTTGTATGCTAGGCCAGCTTCCACAGAACTAGAATTTGGTCTATTTAAATGTCTCCTTACTCAGTGCAGAAAGATTAAATTCTCCCAGAGATGTTCAAAAAAGGAAAAGACTGTGATGAAGTGCATCTTGGAAGGACCAGAAGTACATATATTCAAACTGATACCAAATAACACCTTAACTGTTTCCTTCAGTGCAAAATAAAAATATTTCTAAAACATGATGCTAACAGTGTAAATATATTTCTCTATCAGTCAGACTGGTGGGATATAAAAAGAATATGCTTCATTTAAGTGTGAAAGAACACTGTCAGGAAAAACTGCCTCGAGTCCTCAAAGAGTACTAGAAGTTAAAATATTACATCCAGTGCATACAGCTCTGCACATCACTGAAGAGATGCTGGGACCACAGAAGTGGATCAACTGGAAAGAAAACTGAAGAGTTTCAGAAAAGCTTTTATTCCTAGGAGGTAGCACTGGAAAGTTGCATTATGGTGGAATGGTTTTGGTCCTTTGACTATGAGGAAGAAAGTATGTTGGACATCCATTTGCTGTCCTCATTTGACAAGCTGTATATGAGTTCTTAGTGGCAAGACTTATTCAGGATATTTGATTTCACACTGGATGCTGTCAGGCTGGATTGACTAAAACCAGGCATTTCAACATTCTCTTTGGAAAGCAACACTTCAAGAGGAGTTCTAGGTGCTTCCTGTGCAAAAGAAATATTCCAGATAATGAGGTAGGAATTATATGAATAGTTATATAATACCTGGCAGTACCAGTGAGGAGCATAATTAAAGCTGAATAATATTATCAGAGGAGTAGGGAACACAACCTGAATCTGAATCAGATCCAAATGTAAATCACTGAAGAAGAGGAAATCAAATGTGGTGACACATATGTTTTGGATAAGTGAAAGTGCCAATGCTATATAAAGACATGAACCTAATATAAAGAGCTAGAAAGTGCATCAGAACTGGTGAACTTCTTGTTTAGCTGTAGACCAGAGTTTGTAGAAGCCTCACTCTTTCTCTAACAGCAACATTATCAAGAAGAAAAAAGTGAGTGCCACATATAGTTGCCCTTGATCCTGAAACCAAGAGCTAAGAAACTGGATCATAAATTAATTTTATTGAAGCAAATTAATTTTATATTGCTTCTGCTGAATGTCAGTGGTATATTCATTACATTATGGTTGCACTAACCACAACTGAAAACAATATGAACATTTACAGAGCCCTTTGGCCAAGGTTTTGCTTTTGTCACCACTGTAGTGCCCATTAAAGTTTTCAAAAAGTTATGAATGTCCATATTCGTCCAAACTTGTTGTATTTCTTCTTCACCTGTGCTCTTTTGAGAAGGTCAAGATTGATGCAATGATTTGAAGTAACAGAGAAAGTTTCCCTGGTATCATTTAACTGTAAGTGTAAAGGAACTAGGACAACTGGTGAAGGGAGAAACAAGCTTTAAAGTAGTACATATTTTTTAAAAAATTATAACATCAGAAATATTATCACAAGACTCTTTTCTGCTTCATATGAGAGATTCTTGAAATGAGAAGTTTTGACTATGAAGAGTTAACTGGTCATGAAATAGAAGAAAACAACTATTTTTGAAATAAAAGTGCCTGCAGACTGGAAATGGCACTAAGGAAAAGATGAGAAAATTTACTCACCAAACAGGAATTCATGTTAGAAATACTTAGATTTCTTTGTGCAAAGTCCCAGAGTGAGATGAACCTGAGCCATCATTTATGACGAATCTTAAAACTCTAGCAGCAGATGACAACTGGGTTACAAACAAGGTAAGCACAGTCATCAGAAGATGTTAGGGGTGTGTTTATGAGAGTAAGATGAAATATTAATTCACATTATAGGAGAAGACCTAAAGAAAAGTGCAGAAGAGCTGCACTTGGGAGGGAAGGACTCCTGGCACCAATCCATTCTGGAGCTGGAAGGCAGCACTGGAGAAAAGGCAGAAGATAGAGCTAAGCACTTCACAGTGGGGCCTGATATGAGGATGAGAGACCATAAACATTAACTGAAAAAAAAAGAAGTTTAAATTTGATGTAAAAAAGAACTTTTTTATCTTTTCTGCTTGTTCCGCCCCCCTTTTTCCTTTTAGAACCACTGTCTGGCTGTGGGGCAGGTTGCCCAGAGAGGCTGTGCAGAGTTTGCCTTGTGGGTTTTCAATATAAAGCCCATCATCTGTTTTGACCTAATTGTTAATCTCCAAAATGTCTCTTCAAAGCTGAATTATCCTGTGATTCCATGTTTTTGTGACTGCAGTATGTCTTAATGCAGAAGAATCAATCATGGCTTGTGTATTTTTTACTTTACTGAGAGAATCTATTGGGTTAATGCAAAGTCAGTTCTTTACACATCCTTGCAAGTATGTAGCCAGCTGAGGTACAGAAAGCAGGACATTTTATGAGAAGTTTTGCTAATCAAAAGTTATTCTGGGTAAGTTTCCTTAAAAGGAAACAGTCTAAACTGAGGTGATGAAATGGACTGCTCAGGTAGCTTAACTCCCCATGACCTGCTTGAAACTAGCAAAACACAGGATAGCAGTGTTTTGATCCTATTGGACTTGTTAATGTTAAATCAGGCAAATCCTCTGCCATGCTCTACATGCCATGATAAACATGGCAAATGAGAGGAAAATGTAATGAGGGATTGTTTGGCAAAGCTCAGGAAAGATGTTACATCATCATTACACTCACTGTATTCTAAAATCAGAGTTGTCCTTCTACCACAGCAGCAGTAACTTCTGGATTAGGTAAAGTAAAATACAGACTATTCTGAAATAACCTTCAGATTTAGTGGCCTAGCTAATTCTCTCTCCTCTTGCCTTAGTTAAAGGAAACAACTGGGTGAAGAGGCATTCTGTTGGATAGTTTTTCATTCTGAAAATATTAGTTTTGTGTCAACTTCAATACCTAGCCAAAAATAAGGGTAGAGAAGGAACAGGTAAACAGAAAGACAAGGGTTAGCAGTGGAGGAAAACAGACAACAGATAAGGAAAAAGGAGAGAGGAGCAAAGGAGTTCCCAAGGATCTTGTGGGACAAAAGAAAATAAGGAGAATGAGCCTAAAAGAGAGAGAGAAGGGAATATACACAGTGAGTGACAGGGCTAAGTGCCCCCAAATGAATAATAAATAATAAATTACAAAACCTCAAACAGATTCACAGAACTTCCACTGTCACACATGTACGAAAAGTTAGCATGGCATCAGGTATTTCTGCTCAATGTAATTACCACTGTAAGCCTAGAGCAGTGTTATACAAAAGAGAGAAGTTAAAAATGCTCAAGCTAGCATTTTAGGCAACTTTCTTTAAGACACATTTCTAAGCAGTGCCACTAACCTGAGGGCAAGCTAAGTAATTCTAGACTGAAGTTTTCTTGTGATTCACTGCTGACTTAAATCTGGTAAAGCAGCATGCTGAAGGCAGTCTAAAATATGGACAGCTGCAAACATGGGTTAAATTAATCTGGTTCAGCTAAAATGTAGTGCGTGAAATAAGAGCCAGTCTAGTCAGCATATGAAAATATATTATAAACTTTTATGGCTTAAAATTACTGGACCTGAATATAACTGAAGTGAGGAACCTCCAAGATAGATTTCCTGCCCTGAGAAAAGTGACAGGAGCATAATGCTTGGGCTTTAGCTGTATTATTCCTCCCGTTACTTTTAAAATACAAATATTTGATTCTTGACTATTACTTTCTGACTGACAGTGAAGAAGTTGGATGAGGTGTCCCTTCTCCTCTCCTGGCATCATTTCCATTCATATGTTGAGAGTGACCAGCAGAGGAGGAATGCCTCAGATCCCACAGAACGGACATCTTTCGTGTTGTGTTGCAAAGTGCCACATGCAGTGTTTGCCAACAGGCATCACATGTAGCACAACATGCAGCATGCAAATACACCACTCATGTCAGCAAGCATGACTGGAACACATTGAGATCATGGAAAGTTTCAAACTGGAACAGAAAGTCTTGGTGGCCTAAAGTTAGCTTTTTCCTTCATAGTGAAAAGCAGCACTCCTCTTGACACCATTTAGGGAGATGTCCATGTTCTCCACAAGCCCAGTCCTTATTCTTACTTACCTGACAGATTTCTGGGATTTCTGTGATTTCTGGGATTGTTCAAGCTGCAACTCCTACTTCTTGGGCAGCATGAAATGTTGAAATGACAAAGAAATTCCAATATTAAGAAACAAAGTGGGCAGAGGGCAGAAAAATATCTGGTGTTTATTCCTCCAGGGATAGCAAAAGATTTTAAATCCACAGTTATTAATGGAGAGATTATGCAATGGTGGGGTGGATGGGTGCTACAAAAGGCAGAAGTGCAATTTCAGAACCAAGGAGAAAGCAACAGACAATGAGAATGGAGGGACTGAAATGTAAACTAGTTGTTCCATGAACTCCAATTTTACAGTACTCCAAAATGCACTGAGCTGTACCAACTGGCTTATCATCAAAACTGGGAATAACATAAAACTGTCCACCCTTGAAGCATGACATGAGGAAATTTTGCAATTATGGAATCCTGAATATATTCCAACAAACAAAGTGCTAGGCAGCTCATCTCCACCTACTTCTCACGCTCAGAATACAGATGGAAAAGGGAATATCAGCAAAACCTGTGGCTGGATGCTTTGTTGCTGAAGGCTTTTTAAGCAACTGAAGATTAATCATCCTTTTAATCAGAAGAAGATTGAGGACTAAGGACTTATCACCAAACAACTTACTTGGGTAAATTACTCAAAGCACCTAATTAAATTGATATAGTGGCTTACCAGGATGTAAACTTTAAAGCCTGAAACCCTGTAAACAGTACAAAGGTGCTTACCCATTATCCATGATTCATTTCTCTGTTGGTGGAATGGATAACAATAACTTTCTGAGAGCACCATAAAAATTAATTTAAAGAGTGTAGTAGCCACATAAAGACCCTTTTCTTTATCTCTTCACATCATAAATTGCCAGATAAGACACAGAGATTTTTATTAGATATGAAATGGCAAACTAACAGCAATATTTACAGCATTGTACATAATCTAAAAAATACATGCCTTGAGCTGTTTGAAGCTTTGTAATACAGTTATTATTGCTGAAAAAATAATTGCATTTACTCAGCTCTATAAAAAAATAAATTAGTAGAACATGATTAAGAACTAGGTCTGAGTCCATCTCATGTAATTTTAGTCTTTTCTCTGACTTGTCTTTGTAGGAAGCCTAATCATAATGGTTATCTTTGCTGTTAATGGAAAGCAACTGATTTCAAATCGCTCTTGTTGACTACTGAACAAGACTTGGGAACTTCAGATCCTCTCTTAGGTCTTTCTATGAGCAAGTAAATTTGGGCAGGATCTTTTTTGGACATCTCAAGTAGAGAATCTTAGGTCAGATTAGAAGATTAATACTTCTTCCCATCTTTCTTTGCGAAGAGGTCAAACTGCATCACCTCTGCAGCCAAAGCAGATGTCCAATCAGAATATAATCAATATTATCTTGCTTTGAGCCTGAATTTTAAAATACTGTAATGAGAACAAGCATATGAGCAGCTTGATCTAGTGGAAGGTTCCCTGCCCATAGTCCAAACCATTCTGTGATTCTGTAATTCTGTTTTGTAGAAGACTGAAGGCATAGACAGACAGATACAACATATAAGCATTTTACATGACTATTTAAGCTATGTGCCCACCAAAGGGGCAAAGCAATACGAATGTAGCTGCTGGTAGGTAACATCCAAATGATGATAATTTGCTAGACAAAGGAGAAGGAAA
>NW_008689134.1:788-1235 GCF_000695815.1 Acanthisitta chloris | reverse complement strand
TGAATACAGGAAAGATGACTTGCAAAACTGAAAACCAAGGTAAACAGTCAAGAGCAGATAAGGCAGATGAGACTGCTCCTTTTGGGAGGAGGGCAATAGCAACAATGTCATAGGGTGAAAGAAGATAAGTCTGACTCAATTCTGACTTCTCTAATCAACTAGCACTGAAGCCTAATCTCAGCTACCACGATTGTCTGTGGCTGTAGCCATCAGTGCTAACTATATGGCTGTGGCGTTGTGCACTCATCTCTGATTTAGGATATAGGTACTAAAGGCTAACAGCTTTGTATGGTGTTAATGATTAATAATGTGTAAGGATTAACCACTAGCATACGTACTGTTAAGGAATAAATTAATTCAACAAAGATTTGATTTAAACTGGGCTGATTTACCAGTCTTCTAAGCACTCCCATATTTACCATCTCTAATTCCCTAATGGATATATAC
>NW_008689134.1:0-766 GCF_000695815.1 Acanthisitta chloris | reverse complement strand
CCTACTGTATTGCTATCCCTTGCCAACAGTAGAGAATTTCCTAGGGGAAAACCTTGCTGTACTTCCTATATCTCAACATATAATCCCAACAAAACTGTCAGGACTCCATCACTTTTTGCTGCCACCCTCTGTAGCCAAATATATGATAACATATTTTTGAAATATATATCTCATATTGATAGTGTTATACAAATGTTAAATATCAACAGCTATTTATATTTCTAATTCATAGTTATCCAGTCAGATATAAGTGAAAGAAAGACAACTGTGACCAGACAAGCAGAGCTGAGTTGTATGAATTTTAGACAGAATATCTGTGAATAAAAGGACATGCTTATAGTCAGCATATTTGATTTTGTTTTTCACTTATTTGCTTTCACATTTGAAAGAAAAAAAAGAAAAAAGGAAGAAAATAGACTAAACTAAATTAAAAAAAGAGAGGAATATCTACTACAACAATGGAAACTTGTGCTATATCCTGGGTTAATAATAGATCCCCTACAGGAAATCAGATGTCATCAATAGCTTTTTACAACTGGATTGGAAAATGCATTGGACAAAATATGCCAGAAAAAGTTTGTCTTGGGAAAATGGTTTAGTAGGTTTTTTTCATTCCTGACTTGTCAAATACTTGTAGTAGTTTACCCCAGCTAGAAACTAAGAACCACATAACCATTTGCTCACTCCTCTCCCAGCCCCTAGTGGGGATGAGAATTGAAAATAAAAGGTAAACCTTGTGGGCTGAGATAAGAAGAGTTTATTAAAA
>NW_008689133.1:0-19754 GCF_000695815.1 Acanthisitta chloris | reverse complement strand
CGTCGATCTCCCACAGTAATCTTAACCTGTTTATGCTGAAAAACTCTTCCCTGAGAGGCAGAGTACAGGTTCTCTGAATGCAGATTGAGGAAAGGTAGTTAATTATAAAGTAGTAGACTTGGTCACCTGTGCTGTGGCAAGTCTGACTGTTTATGTTTCAGATATTCCATGAGAATCATTTACTGTATTTATCTGTCAAATTTTTTTGGAGTTTCTCTTTTGGACATGGCTGGTGACTAGTTCCCAAAGACAACGTGTTTCCAGATGTTATAAAAAGGAGGCATGGTTGAGGACTTCTTGAATGTTTTCACTCTGAATAGTTTACTCTTTTCAAAATACACATGGTAGAGAGTGCCTGCAATGGCAGGTGCTTTTGAACTGTGAGGCTTTTAGGCTGTTCTCTAGGTAGCTGATCAACAGCACCATGTGAATGTCCATGATATTTGACAATTACAGGTGGAAATGTTCCTGAAGCGGGTTAGTAAACCTGAGGAGGAAGCCCCATCCCAGCCAGTCACCCCTCAGGGTAAAGCAGAGGCATTGTCTGTGAGCAGCAGCGACTCAGAGGGTCAGGAAGGTGTTCCTGCCACACAGACTGCAACGCTGAGTGCTGAAAACCAAAAGCCGTCGTCTTCCAGCACAGCCTGCACAGAACCTGGAGAGAGTAACCTTGAGGAGGTGGTGCAGGATGCTGCAGGGAGGGCTGAGCATGGAACTGGACGACAGCTTGTCTCTCTGGATATTCCCGATTATCTCCAAGCAGAAACAGAGGACACCAGCCAAGGTACATCAGTCTCCTGCAAATTGATGAAATGAATTGGCAGTGGATGTAATGTTGCCTTTCCAAGTTACAATGTCACTACTTATTTACTTTGTTCAAACAGACTCATTAGGTCCAAGGGGCAATGAGGGTGATTGAGAGTTGTGCTAGTGGGACTAGTTTATTCCTGAGTGCCAGAATCCCAGGTCTTGTCTTTAATGCTGACAGTATTTTGTCATAGATAAACAGTCACTGTTGGTCCTCAATATGGTCTAAGAGGTTTCCAATTCAGGCCTCAAGTTTTTGGGTTCTCAGATGCACATTGCTGAGCTCTGCAGAGCATGTGTTGTTAAAATTATTTTGTAGGAGGGGAAAAAAAACCAGTATTTTGAACTTTTCTATTTAATACTATACAAAGGGGAAAGCAGTATTTTTCAGGTTTTTGTATGTAGTTCAATCCTTTCTACACTAATTCAATTAGAAGTCCTACTGTAAAACTCTTGTCTAGATTGGTTCTTACTCATGACTAATATAAGGGCATTAAATTTGTCTCTGATCCACTTGTTTGCTCATTACATAGAGTTTGTCATCAGTTGAAGATTAAGGCTCTTAAATAATGGGTGAACTGTTAGGATTTTTAGGACTGTGACTGATCTCTTGAAATACAGGATGCTCTTTTTTAAATTAAACCACTAATCTGCATAATCTGGTGAACAGTAATAAATTACATTTAGCAGTGTTTTTAAACAGGAGCATCTTATGTCTTGACTCTCACCTAACTACTGATTGCATTCCTAGCCTACAAGAACAGCGACTGTGAACTTTTGCAGTGTCTTACAGCTGTAGGTGAAAAAAGTACCACGAAGAAAAAGAAGAAAAGAAGAAGAAATAAAATTGCCCTGAAACCTATACCTGCTGAGATTGCTGCTGATCCAGAGCTGGTCAAGTACTGGGCACAGCGCTACCGGCTGTTCTCTCGGTTTGATGAGGGAATTAAGCTAGACAGAGGTGTGTTTAGTACTAAATATGCTGACCTGTTGGTATAAGATGTATCCAAACCTGTTGCCCTTCTTGCAGTTTATTACAATTCTTTTTAAAGGAGGAGCATTACTGAATGTGTGTTTGCACCTCTGAATAAATTCCATCCCCCAGAAGGCAGGTAAACAAGGGTCTTGGACTTCAGAATTGCATCTAGTGTGAGGCACCCCTGTCTGCATTTGTCCTGATGTTTGCTGAAGATCATACTGGGCCCAAATTATGCTTGGTCAGGACTTTTTCAGAAATTCAGTGACATTTTCGTGTTTCTATGTTTAAGAAAACAATGTTGTGAAACTTCCAAACAAGCACATGGATCTAGTTTTGTTCTGTTTGTTGCTGACTTTCAGCAGTCACTTTCAAAGCAATTTTTTTCCATGTTTATATGGAAACCACATCCAAATCATAAATTTATAGGTAAAGGAGGAATTAGGATTACTTTTTTTTTTTTGGGTATCTTGGCTTTGTTGATTTTCTAAGCCTTTCTTTTGTAATGCTCTCCCACATAAACATGCAGATTATTTGGCAGACCAAACATTGCTGTGAAGAAAATAACATGTCGGATAAGAAAGAATATATTTCTGGTTTTACTTGCTGCAGAACATAATCATGATGTGTGTAAAGTTTGTCATAGCTGTGTTGCTGGACTTGTCCTGGATAAGCCAGAATCCTCAGCACCAAGTTCAACAAAACGTCTACTGAGATAGAGGCATATCTGTGTGCTTCAGTGAGACTTTGTTTGCTTTGCAAATTGCTGGACTGACCAGTTTATAATCTTCAAAGCCTGTATTGCCTGGTTGAATGCACTGAGCCAAAATACTTGGGATTAACACTAAAGCTTCAGTTGTATGTGGGGGTTGTTTGTTTGGTTTTAATTCAGGTGACCTTGAAATAAGAGGCAAAAATATGTTTCTTCCCTTTCCTTTGCAGAGGGTTGGTTTTCTGTTACTCCTGAGAAAATAGCTGAGCATATTGCTGTCCGCGTTAGTCAGTCGTTCAGCTGCGATATCATAGTGGATGCATTCTGTGGGGTTGGAGGAAATGCTATTCAGTTCGCACTGACCTCAAAAAGAGGTAAGTAAGTGCTGTATATAGTGTGTTATTTTGTTCCTTCCATCTTTTTCCCTCTAAAATTTATATATGTGCTTTGTTTGCTGATTTATTTTTTTCAGTGCTTCTGTAGGAACTGAAGCTTTTTTCAGACTTCTTTCTTTCAGTCTTCAGCACACTCACAATATGAGCTTTCTTATTTTTACAAAGGACCTATAAAACTGCTTTTCTGTTTTAAGTTAGAGTTGGATTTGTGTTGTAGTAGTCAACATTATTTTTATGTGGCATAGTATCTGGTGTGTGGGATGCTCTGAAGATTGCCGGACTTCTGTTTGCAGTGCCAGTCCGCAGAGACACCACAACACTGCTGCTTTTCCCAATTGTTACTCAGGTCTGTGTACTCAAAAGCAGATTGCATGTGAATAGCACTTAAAACACTTGAATGGAATCACCTGCAGATAGAATCATAGAATTTTAGGGGTTGGAATGGACCTTAGAGATCATCTAGTCCCAACCCACCCCCTGCCATGGGCAGGGACACCTCCCCAATAGACCAGGATGCTCAAGGCCTCATCCAGCCTGACTTTGAACACTGCCAGGGTCGGGGCATCCACCACATCCCTGGGCAGCCTGTTCCAGTGTCTCACCACTCTTAAAAAACAAAACTTTCTTTTAATACCTAACCTAAACTTCCCCTCCTTCAGCTTGAACCCATTACCCCTTGTCCTATCATTGCAGTTCAAAGAATCCCGAATCCCTCTCCAGCTCCCTTGTAGGCTGCCTCAGATACTGAAAAGTTGCTATGAGATCTCCATGGAGTCTTCTCCAGGCTGAACAGCCCCAACTTCCTCAGCCTGTCTTCTTAGGGGAGATGCTCCAGTTCTCTTAGCAACTTTGTGGCCTCCTCTGGACTTGCAGCAGAAACAAATACAGAAAAGTTATAACTTAATATTAGTCTAATGGCAGCTAATGGAATTGTACTCAAACATCGAGTACTTTCTGTAAAAACACTGACTACTTGATATTCATCTGCTCATCAAACGCTCTGGTAAAATACCAGTTTATCTAACTCTTCTGAGTAATTTCTGAGCAAGACAAATGGTAGGCTATGATTCATTCTATAAATATCTTCTAAATTTCACTTAGCTTTTTGTATTTCCTGGTTTAATTTTTTTTGCCCATGTATCATCTCTCTTATGCTGTGTTGGGTGGGGCTTTTTTAACCTCAGTTTTAGTACAATGTGATCAGCCACAGATAAATATTTCTCTTTAACAAAGGACAAGAGTAAGTTTCTAATTGACACCATTTAAGTCGTCAGACTCCTGCCAAAATTGAAGCAAGGAGAACTTCCTCTTCTAAGCAGACAGCCTTACCCATTGTCCTGGTTCTGACCAGGACAGCGTTAACTTTTGCAGCAGCCAGGAAGGGCACACTAGGACCCTGGGGTTATTCCATACCACCACATGTCATGAGGAGGGGACAGAGGGGATGGGGGGTACGCTTCTTGTTCCAGGCCTGTTAGGTCAGGGCACAGTGTGTGTGGACAGGCAGCCCGGATGGGCAGCGCCAGGTTCTGCATGGTGAGCAATCACACATGAGTCGATCACCTGTCTTGTACACTCTATTAATATAATTGTTACTGTTCATTTTTTTACTTCATTGCTGTTTCTTAGTAAATTGTTATCTCAACCCATGATCTTTACCTTTTGTGTCTCCAGTTCCCTCCATCCAGCTGCAGGGGGAAGGGGTGGGGGAGCAAGCGAGTTATGTGTGGTCTGGGGGTTATAGTGGAAACACTAACTTGGGGGATACCACTCCTAAACCACAACACCCATCCACTGCTTGAGCCAAGATGCAGTGTGGTCATGGCACTAGATGTATCACTGCCTAAAGTTAAAGCTTTCCAGGTTTGCAACAGTAGCTGAGCCTTCTCAGTCGTGGCTGTGTGGCTTCTTTTTCTGGTTTGTAAATGCAGAGGTTCTGCTCTTGGTGGAACCTCTGCTCCTGCCCCCTGCCACACCACGGCAGGTCCTTCCCCTCTGAGGAGCTTCATGTCTATCGTGACCTACAAAATCAAAGTAGTCACTCACAGCAGTAGATTATAGATGTGACTTGTAACTGCTGGCTGCAGAAGAACATGTTCCTTGTGAAACATCCTGTCTGTGGTCGGGTGGCATTCGCAGTTCACATTAACCCATGTGTTTGCTCTCTCTCTCATGTTCAGTGATTGCTATTGATATTGATCCCGAGAAGCTGAGTCTTGCGCGCAACAACGCGGAGGTGTACGGCGTGGCAGATCAGATAGAATTCATATGTGGAGACTTCATGGTGCTGGCTGCTGACCTGCAAGCAGATGTTGTGTTCCTCAGCCCACCGTGGGGGGGACCTGACTATGCCACTGCCGAAATCTTCGATATCCAAACCATGATTTGCCCAGACGGATATCCTTTCAGAGTTACACACTTGTGATTTTCGGTCATTTACAAATGGCTTTCTCTCTTTCTTCTTTTCTATCTCTTAACATGGGCTTTGCATGTCCAGCTGGCTGCAGCTGAAGTCCCAGGTGTGCCACCTGTGTTTAGTCTTACTTCCACAGCCTCAGCCTCATGACTTTGACTACCTAAAATTAAGTATTTTTATTTTAAATTTTTATTTAACAAAAAGCCATAAAGAGTTAAAAGTAAAAAATCTGTTAGAGAATTGAATAGCTTCTCAGTTTAAAGCATTGATTCAGCAGTTTTAACTCCTTTATATTATTTTATTAAAATACCCTGAAGTAATCAAATAGCCACGTGATGTGTATAGTTATGTGAGCTATGACTTTGTCATTAATTCCACTTTTTAATTGATTTGTAAAGGGAATATCTTACTCAAACTGTTCTCAGTCATAGCACCTGCCTGTGACTTGGAAAGTTTGAGAAGAGTATAAGCAAAATATTTACCCTTTTAATTAATGTACAAATTGCATACTAACTTAGTGGTATTGAGCACTTGTTCATCTGGGAACGTATTAGCATAACAGTTTTCTCAAATATGAAGTGGGGGAGGGGTTGTCCCAAAATATCTCAGTTGTTTCCTTTTTGGCTAAATGTAGCCACATTTGTAAGAGTAAGAAAATCTTTGTCTGCATGTGTGAGAGATTCCACAACATGGGTTAGAAAACAAATATAAACCACATGTATTGTTTACAAACTACATTCAAATTTCTGAAATATTCCTCTGTAGTTCAGTTAAATCTTCTCAAAAAGTGAGTGTTGGGGACTTTTTTCTACCTTTTAGGGCACTAATGGTGAAATAGAGTTTCTGCATTTAGACAACACTAATTTTTGCATTTCAGAAGAGAATCCAACTCAGACTCAAAAGACTACCTATAATTTATTTGCATAATTGAATTTGAGACATACTTTCAAAATTAATTAATATAAAGCAACTTCTCTCTCCACATTCTTGTTTTTTTCCTTTACTGGCTTCTACATTTGAAATTTTCAGGCTCTCCAAGAAGATCACCAACAATATTGTGTATTTTCTACCTCGTAATGCTGATATTGACCAGGTATGTTACTGGATAAGAGTTCACTAATTAACAAAATGCTCAGCTGGCTTACAACATAGGTATTATAAGCACAAACTTAAGACTTCTAAGTCTGTTCAACTGAATGAGGAGTGTTTGGTTTTTGTAAGTATGACCCTTGTGTAAAGTGACTTTTGCAGTCACTTTTGCACTTACAAAGTGATGTTTGCAGTATTTCTGATATATTTTGAAATGGGAGTAGTAGATTATTTCCATGATTTCAACACTATTCCTTCATAAAGCAACAGATTGAAGGTTCTTATAGAAGGTCCAAGGCTGGTAGTGAGATAGATACATCATTATAAAAGAAAAAGATCTGTTTTAACCAGCTCTTACTATCTGATAAGTTGCTGGGTCCCAGACTTTCAAGGCTTGCAGTTTATGAAGGAGTTTCAGGAAATTACTATACAGCCTGCAGCCACTGCTGTCGGTGATGAGTAGATCAGACACGAATGTCATGCACCGGAGATGGTACTGGTGCTCTGCACAGAAGTGAGTGGTTCCGTATGGGCTGCTTGCATTGCAGTGATTGATGATGAAACACATAATTTGTTTCACTGGTGTGGGTTTTTTTTGTATCAGAGATTTTTGTTAGAATCTGGTTTTTAAGCAATAAGGTGACTGTAACAATTCCACTAAGTGTCTGGTTTCCTCTGTCTGTTTTCTATGTTAATTATGTCTTGTAGCTTTTTGCAAAGAAGGGAGCAGTTCTCCTCGCCTGCAACATGTGGCAGAACCTCCCAGGATTATTTCCTCCTTTTGCAAAAGCTATGTCTCACTTAGAGGAGGCAAGGTATCAAGCCATATGGTGGCTTGTGGTATCAGTGGTGGCAAACAGCTGGCTTGAGAAACAGGCTGACATTCACATGGCCTAAGTATTAGCACACTGAGCCCATGCTGTGCACAGCACCATTGGTATGGCAGGTGATGATTCAATTCCTTTTTGCATTTCAGGTTGGTGAAATGTCAAAGTGACTTATGAATCTTTGGATGGGGACCTGAATTTTAAGAATATTTTCTCTAATTTTAACTTTTTGCCACTGCATTTTATCAAATATTTCATTCCCATGATGAAAAATGACCTCAGTAATTTTCTGCTCTGCTCATGAGCACTTTTTCCTGGATTTATAGATGGGCAAAGGCATCTACATTTCACTTACGCAAAAGAATCCATGAGTACTCCCCACAGACCTGCACCTCTTTCTGCAAAAGAGCTCAGCATTTCTAAGTGTTTGGCTCAGGTGTCTTGTCACCTCTAATCTCAGTGCAATTAGCTCTGAATGCTGTTGATGTGCATCCATGGGTTTGCTTTTACACAGGTGGCTGAAGAGCAGCAGCTATTGCTCAAAACCATGGCTTAGTTGTTAAAAAGTATGTGGCTGGAGGCCTGGATTCAGTTCACTATTCCAGGCTATGGGCTACTTGCAGGAAGAGAAATCAGCTCTTTATACCTTTCTCTAGAGATTGCATCAGTATGAGAAAAAAAAACCACACTAAAGGTTGATGATCTGAGAGGGAGGGAAGAGAATGTGAACCTAGCCCATTGTTTAGGGAAATGTTTTAATCCTGTGTGGACAAAGGTGTGTCAAATATGACTGTCCCAAACATGACCTTAGTGGGTACTCTGGGCCATAGGACACTAGTTATGGGTTTGGCTGCCAACATCTCTGGCTGTGTTGAAGAATGACGTTTCTGGATTTACTACTTCTACAGTTGGAGGGCTGTGAATCTCCAGAAAAAAAAGATTTATCATTGAAGTTCTTAACGGTAAAGACAGTTCTCTTCTAATTTGCTTGTTGCTTTGCCCACAGCTCTCATCTGTGTTTCCTCATGGACCAAATAGGGTGGCTTCCTCTGCAACAACTGCCTTGACAAGGGCCTGTGGGCACCACCACATGGGTGTAATGATGTAGCTTGGCTTGTGAATGTAGTCCATAAACTCTAGGGGCCTATAAAAGCCTGGTGAAGTAAACTTAAAACATTTTTTGCAGAAGACTAATACCTGAAAACTGAATAACTTGGATACAGTAGTATTTGTTGAACAGATTACCTGCTCCCTTAGATTTGAACGGAAACTTACAAACCTAAGTTTGATTTATGATAACATTGCTCAGGCATGTAGGATTTGCCTCTTCTGTGTCCTCAGAAGTTAACTTTGTATGCTCATACACATACATATATAAGGCTTTCAGAGATCACTTTGCTCCTAGAATAGGTGGTCTAACATGCTTAATGTGCGAGCTGGGAGCTGTTAAAACTTACATACTTGGCCTCTTGCCTCTCGTTGACTGGCTTGAATCTACATCCAAGGTGTGCTTGTATTTTTGTCAATTAAAATTGAGTTAGAAGCTCACTTAATTGCCATTGCAAACCTCAGTGAAGATGTTTATACTGACTGTAAGACACTATCAGTGCAAGTTTGCTCATGTCTCTGTATTTCAAGGAGAAATGGAAATAAAAGTCCAGCAGTTGGAAGCAACCTTACAATAAGAATGCTGTTTAACCTTTAGTTAATCTTTAGTGGAAAATATGTACTTCTTTTTACAAAATATAGCAGTTAGGTAACTGTTAGATAGCTAATATAGACTAGGGATCCTGCTGCTGGTGTGAAAGCAGGTTGTGGCTGACCTTGACCTAGCTGTGTTGGAGAACTTGGTGATCATTGCTTTATCGGTAGACAAAATATCCAGCCTTGTTCCACATGATTTTATTGCAAAAGCAGTGCTTATTATGTCTGCAGGCATGGCCTTTTCTGTGTAGAGTTCATCTGTTAGAGAGGAGGTTCTTTGGATTAGCATAGAAATTCAAGAGTTTAGATCGAGGAGAAGTGAACTTTTGTACTTCTGCCTCGAGAGGGAGCAGCGAACCGGTGGAACATGGTCGGTGCATTTACAGGAAATATAAAAACATTTCCCTGAATTGCATCAAATCTTGTTTACAAACATGTATTTGTTAGAAAATTTGTAATGTATGCGGGTCCAGTTTTAGGCTGGATCAATCTTTCACAATATTCTTTCTAGTTAAGGAATAATCAGGGATTATATATAAATGTGCATGCACATACATTAGAAAATATTGGCTTTTTAATGCCTATTATGTAGCTCATGTGACACTCCTGTTGAGTCTTTTCTTTCTATAAGTTTTTTTCACATCCTGTAAAAAAAAAGGAGGATGGAAAGTTGCAACAGACACCTCCATGAGTGTTAAGTGTTTAGCAATCTGTGCTCTGCCTCCTTGTGCAGAGTGGGAAGTGTGTACTCACCTCAGGGACCAGGATTCATCTCAGGTAGTCTGATCACTTTCATAGGCTGTTTTCTGTACCAGATTATTCTTCTGTATCTTAATATTTGCAAAAAGAAGGAGAAACCTGCAATTTGTTCCTGTAGGGCCTTCTTCCTAATGGTGGGATATGTTCTTTTCACCTGATTGCAGAAGGCATACTTGGTTGCTGTTGCTCTCTCACTGGTGGTCAGAATGGAGTCAGGATGTGTGATGGCTCCCCACAATAAACTGATGAGCCTCAGATGGTGGAGACCTGGTATGTTGTGAGACAGAAGACCATATCAACCTCTTTACCAGCCTGGCCAAATTTGAGGGATTGAGTACTGAGGAGTTTATTACTTGTCCTGACTGTGGATAGAGCAGAACTTCTGGACTTCAATCTTCCTAAATCTCTTAGTGCTTGAATACTGAATTGTAGTTTGCCTACTTCAAGTTAAAAATAAATAAATAAATGTCTGGGCTGTCAAAGGGTGGCAGCACCACTGTGACATAATTCACTGTGCACAGTCCACCTGCAGACCTGTACTTATTGAAAAATGCTGCCTGAGAGCATTTGATTTCATTATGCTCAGTGTAAAGAATATCGTTGACTTCTTTCCCAAGTGGGTGGGCTTTTTCTCCCCCTAGCCTTTAGATTGGTTGCAGGGGAAGGGGGTTCCTCTTTTTACTAGTATTCTATAAAGTCACACAGTGTCCTTGTGTGACTGCCTATCAAGCCAAAAAGCTCGTATTTCTCATACCTCAGAACAGTTTCTTGGAGGGGGGAAAAAATGACAGTATGCTTTTTGTCCACAGTTACCTTAGTTGGTGGCTGGAATAGATAGGAGGTTACTTTACTAAAGGAATTTCTGTATGATTAAAAAGAACCCCAAAACCTGCAAGACCAAGAGGAAAACCTTCAAGTTCAAAAATACACCTGAAGAATATAAAGCAAGTTTGCACCTTAAGCAACTTGTGCTCCTGAAATAATCTTCCGTGTTAGTTTCCCTTTTTGTATTTCTTTTCTGATGTCTCCTATTTTAAACTTGAGACCAAACCTGTTGGCTACATTTTTTAAGCTCTGTGGCTGCATCTGTAGCTGTGGACTTTCTCTGTCAGTAGTCACAGAACTGAAGGATGAAGCATCCAGGTGAGAGGGATGCAGGGAGGGGTCAATGCAAAATAAAGAAATTTGGTCTAGACCAGTTTTTAAAGGAAATTAAAAAGCCTTTCAGTATTCACTGTTGTAGTTCACTGTGAAAACAGCATCTCTAAAAATAGGTGAGCACCTTTGTTTTTCTCAAAGCATCATTCCTCAATCTGCTGTTATTTTTACAGGGCATCCCTCCGCCAAGCTGGTACCTTTCTGAAGCTTGGTGTGTGGCAGCTTTCCCTCATTCCCCAGTCAGGGTTGACTGAGCCCTTCTGAGAAAAACTTGACAATTTCTATGTAATTAAATTTGCAACCTCCAGCAATTTACAAATAGGCATCATCGCTGAGGCTGTGTTGCTGTCCTCTGAATATCAGGGTGCGTTGGAGAGTGTACAGTGCCAGATCTACCGCTGCAGAGCTTGCACCCGTGTGCTTATTTAAATTTTTCTCACCTTTGGGTTTATCAAATACTTTTAGTTGTTTGAAATTAGTCTCAGTTATCCTGGATTTAACACCTAGAGCCTAGGCATGGCTTATGTAAATTCTCAGCTGTCCTTTGGTGGACACCACGTATCAAATGTAGGAGCAGCATTTACCTGCATTAGTGATGAAGCATCTTGTTTTACTCAGTCTTCTAAGAGAAATATTTAGTAAACACTTGTGTTTAATATCAATGCATTAGTCATACTTAGATACGCTAGTGACACAAACTGTGCCATGAAAACAGGAGTGCAGAACCCCAAGACAGCAATTTCAGTATTCCTATATTTAGTTGACTAATCCAATTAATATTTTAGAAGACTTAAACAACATTAGTTATAAAGTGCAGTCTCTTAATGTTTTCTGGAAGGGACCTTCCAGCTTTTGTATGTAATAAATTAAAAGCATAAACTCAACAGCTTCCTAGAAAAAAAGTATGGATCACCCCACAATGGTAACTGCTTTTAGGATTTCAGGTGAGAACAGGTAAGTTGTAAAATTAACATTCCTGATGGCATGCCAATTTCAGATTCTTGTGGTATTTATAAGTCAGCCAGCCTCTGCTTTTCTACTTAAGTGGCAGGTTCCTCTTTGACAAGAACGTGGAGGGGGTTTTTCCTATCACTGTTAAACTGAAAAATGAAGAAATCACTCACACTTTTGGTTCTGTCTGCAGAAACAAAAATATTAAAAGGGAGAAAACAAAACCAAAACAGAAAAGTAAATGCTTGATTCAGATAAGTGTTGTAATTTTCTGGGCAAGTCAATAAAGGTTCAAAGTATAATTTAAATTAATCTATTATTTTCTCATGAGAGTAGACTGCTTTTTTACTTAGAGTAAAACAGAGGAAGTTCAGCGTGTTTATATTTAAACCTGTGCGACAGAGTCAAGTCTCAGGGGAATTTAGAAGTGTTAATAACACAGCCTGAACTTTAAGTTTCAACTGCTATCATCATCTTGGTTTAAAGATCAGTTAAAATCTACTGCAGGCTTGTAGAACTTGATTGCTTTATGTCTACCGGGGAAGTGTCCCTGCATAGGGAACTACAGAAATAGTTTTCCTGCCACAGCCTGGGAAAACAGCAGCACAGAGCAGAAGTGGCTGTGCAGCAGGGACTCCCACCACACCATAGATCCTTGGGGTTCAAGGTGAAGGAAAAAAAAGCAGTCAATGTTCAGTTTTGGTGTTCTTCCTTCTGACTCTGCAGTCTGTCCTGATGAGAAATTGGTGGTCTGTAGGCTGTCATCCCTCAGAGGCATCGCACTAGGCATCATGAGTAGGAAGAGGAAAGGGGAGAATATGGCATGTTCCAGTCCAAAATGCAAAGTCCAATGCTAAATGTTGTCTATCTGTAATCATTAAGCACTAAAGGTGTGTACCAGGCTCAGTCAACAGAGCATGAATGGTGAAATTCTCACTCCAGTGATCATAAACATGAAGATGGGACCAGCACTGCCTGATGGGCTCTCCCTGCCTGCAGATACAGTGCTGCCCCCAGCCTTACCCTCAGGGCTGCCTGGGACTCCAACACACACAACAGCATTTTATTTTTGGTTGCAATAGCAACAACAAAAAACCTGTAACTGTTCTTTGAGTTCTCTGCCTGTTCAGGGATTGGCTTTGTTTTGATTGTTCCACATCAGGTACACCTCAACTCTTTAGAGCAACCCTTATGCTTCCTAATTCTAATTCCTAAGATCAGTTTCACTCTTCCCCCAAAATTAGGGGTCTGACATCTTTAAAGCACAGGGTACAGCTTTGCTTTTTGCTGCAAGTGCATGTCTTGAATGCCATGTACACTGCAATCCAGACTTTAGCATCTCTTGCCGCAAAACAGCATGTGACATTATAAGTATTTATCTTTAGTTCTAAAATCCTCTTATTTTCATGGGGAGGGTCAGTCACAAGAAAGCCACAAATCACTTCTGTGAGTAAAAGAAGACAAAAAAAGAGGATCAGAGGCATTAGGTGCCAAGGAACATTTTCACCAATATTAACAGAGCAAAGATTTGTTTTATGTGGTATTTCATGCAAGTAAAAGGTGTGGGGTTTTGCTTCTTCTGTGCATTGATTGGTTTCCTTTTTGTTGTTTGTTTTTCAGGTGGCTTCCTTAGCAGGCCCAGGAGGGAAAGTTGAAATAGAGCAAAATTTTCTCAATAACAAACTGAAGACAATAACAGCTTATTTTGGTGATCTAATAAGGCATGACATCTGAACTCAGTGTGGATTCTTCCAAACATCCCTGACTGTGCTTTGCTTAAGCTTTTGTACAGCTGGCTGGTCAAAAATGACTTAAAGCCATTTTCCACTTTAATTTCTGTTTACAGAAATTTGTTCTTTTATTCCTACTGTCAATAAATGTTTTATAATTATTTTGACAAAATTGTAAATGTAGAGAAGCTGTGAATGTATGAAAAAAGATCTTTATAAAATGCAGTCTTGCAAGGTTTGAGCCCAACCCATGGAAGGGGAGTTCAGGATTTCTTTGCAACTCTCACGTGCTACTTCTGTGCTCGCTCTGGTTTTGAGCATCCAGAGGGTTGAGAAGAAGAATAGCCTGAGAACCTCCAAGTGTCAAGAGCTGTTGTCTGTGCTTGAGAAGCAAACGTGTCTGAACATCAGGTGGAACTAGATGGTCAGGTACACCACAAAAGGTTAACCTCTCTGCAGCACATGGTCACTGGGAAACCTTTGAAAGTTTTCTTTGTAGGATGAAGGTTCACACATTACTTTCAGTGAGTGCTCTGGCTTGTTGCAGCACAAGGTAAGAGCTGGGCGTGTTTGTCTGGTGGCAGGGCTCTACCCTCTGGGTTTGTCAATTTTTTCCTCCTTGCCAGTCCTCTTCATTACAAAGATATTTTGAAGAAACCTTGTAACTGGGGGTTTGTATTTTTTGGATAATTTTGGAGCCCTCTTTTTGAGGCCTTTTGGATCCTTGCACAGGTTTCAGGGAGGACAGAGGGAGCCCAGCTCTCGCTGGTGAGGGCTCTTGGCTCCCACTTGGGGTTTGGGAGTGAAGAGTGGCTTTTGAGCACTTCTCCAAGCAGAAGAGGAGGCAGGCAAGAAGTGTTTAGGGCATGGATAAGGTGCTCTCGTTGAAATGCTCTTACAGTAAGTCCCCAAACTCAATATTGAGCTTGTTTTTGAGGTAAGAGTGTAGGAATAATAATTTCTAAGACAAATTAATGCTGCTTCTCCTCTGCTTGGAGTGCAGCAGGATGCTGAAGGCAGCAGAGACTAAGCACTAAACCATGTGTTAGTGCTATCAAAGAAAACTATAACTGTGTAGAACAACCAAATGAGTGGGTCTATTTTCCCCATTAAGGAATGAACTCCAACTCTTCAGGTCAGTTAAGAGACCAAAGTGTTTGAGTGTATGGGATGTTAAAAAACATGCAACCTGAGTTGCAAGTTTGCAGTGCAGTAAAATAGCACTTGGGAAATCATTTCTTTCTAAGTTTACTGTCCACCCAGTACCAGACAAGTGCTAAACTCTGATCGACTGTTACATCCATGCTTCACATAAGGTATATTTGTTTACTTTGAAGATAATTTGGCTAATTTGGATCACTGCGTTTTGCCATTGTGCTACAGCAAAGAAGACGTATTGTGATAGTGCTAGGCTCTGTGTCAATATTTAAAGAGAATTCTAAAGAAAATACTATTTCTCAGAAGTTTGCTATTAGGTGGTAGAGGAGCTTGGCAAGGATGCTAGTATTACAGGAGCACCAAACATTCTGTGGCTGTGGCATGTGAATGTAATAATGCTGTTGAATTTTCACTACAAGCTACAAAAAATAATAACAATCCAAGATAGTCCTGAGGCTAAATGAAGAACAGATTAATTCGTACTGTGTATGTCACAGTACCCTGTACACTAAAATTTTACTATATTTGGCTTATTGCTGCTCAGAGAACTACAGCCTCAAAAATAGTCTTATTATTTGATCTCATTTTCCTCCCTAAAGTTAAGGAGATGCTTTAGAAGCATTTTGTGATCTCACTGATGCTAATCCTGTAGAAGGAAGCCCTCAGGGGGAAATGCTTGTGAACTTACTTTTATGTTCAGGGAAATAGTTAGATATTGTTCAGTGCCTAGTGTGCAAAATGTGGAAACTGAAATATAAAAGGTACAACATTTGCTGTTTTAATGTTTACTTCCATTATATAATGAACTTGGTGGCTAAAAAAAGGAACAATTTCTCAAAGGTCTCTGCTGAACTTTGCAATAACATGAAGCACCAGAAGCGGAAGAATGTCTTTGTTCAGGGCTGTTCCTCTCTGTAACCAAGAAGTAGAAAAGGTGTTGGCTTTGTTTTAAATACAGCTTGAAGTTAGAGTACACTGCTATGTTGTGATAAACATTTTGCCTTCAGCTTCTTGCACAGACCAGGTGAAGTTCCCCAGGGCTGTGAATCAGTCAGTCAGTTAAGCCTAAAATCCATCTATGAGTATTTTTACTTTTTTGTTGGCAATTTCAACCAACAAACTCTTCATGGAGGACAACTTCAGTCATGAGTTTCCATAAAATGTTATTTTGCTTTATATTGCAGAAAAAAAGTTAACATGGGCTGAGACTCTTTAATTTCTCAACAACTCATACCCAGTATTTTAATACCCTTTTGGGTTTTGAGTAGTATTTTGTAACTGATATGTTGGGCTACAAAGAAGTTGCATTGCTACTGTAAATACTCATAGAGGTTTGGTCTTTTACCAATTTTAAGCCACAAAATAAAGTATGGGATAAATAGAGATATTTTTTTTTGCAAGTTAGCTAATATTTGGACTAAATGAAATAAATACATACTATGTTCTACTTTCCAGAGTGCTCTTGAGCCCCTAACCTCTTTAGGTTTATCTTAATTAAATCCAATATTAAACCAAGCCCATCAGTTTCTTTTTCTGGTGCATGGTATGAAGAGGAACGATGGAACATGCAGTTATGTGCATTGCAGGGCTGAAACCTAATTGCAAGTTCGGGGGCACGAAAGCAGAACAACAGTGGGGCTGAGTCAGTATTGTGCCCTTTTCTGAAGGAGGTCCTGTTAGTGTTAAGGTAAAAAATTAACTGCTCCATGAGTTTTCACGTACACATTTTAGAAAACCTCCCCAAGTGCAGGGTTTCTGAAATAACATCTGGGTCTCTATGTGCTACTCAGGGGTTATATAAACAAATTCATGTAACACCACAGTGACCATGCTAACATTTAGAAGAGGGAAACCCCATAAATAGCAGAAGGAAAAAATTACTTGCAGTAACTCATTGAACAAATTAGTAGAAAATTGGGTCATTTCCACTTGGTTTACTCACTCTGCTTTCATATGCCACATACTGTTTGCTTTAACTGTCCTCCCCTCACAGAAAAGTCTTCCCACCTCCAAATACTAAGGAAGGAGGGTAATCTTATCACATAGTGTGAACTGATTTCCCATTGCTAGTCCAGCCTTTCCAACACAGTTATCTTCATATTCCTGCCACTGGAATATCATTGTGCAATCCAAAGTACTTTTAAAAAGTAGATTTTCAATGGTGAGGAAGTTTTAGATTTCTTTATGAAGACAGAAGAGATATCTTTACAAGTGTGTGTTGCAGTGAAAAGACTAAATGCTCTAAAACCAGGCTTGAAATCAGTTCAGACCCTCTCCTGTTTCAGCTGTCAGATGCTCAATTGTCAAGCATCCAGCCTGTTCCATCAGGATATGATAAATATGCACACTCAAGCAAAGTACTTGTAAGAGTGATGCTGCGTTGATTCAGTTAAGCGAAGTCCCCCAAACACCAAATCAATTCACGCAAAAAAAAAAAAAAAAGGTAGCTTGTTACTTGGCAGGCTGCAAAAGTCATCACTTGGTGAAAGGAAGCAATAGGAATGGCTAAAGCTGGCTGAAGTGACTGAATCTACTGAGGCTGGACATTCACCCAAGAACGGAAAATCTAGCTGCAATCATGCAAGGAGGAGGCAGGAGTAAGGGCTGAGTCTGCAAACAGGGCTTGCTCATCCCGGGTCTACTCAGCATGGTCTTGTGGTGCCTCTTACCCATGCCTGAGGCTTTGGCAGTGCCTGATGGATGCTGTGAGCAGGGGTGTTGCCCAGGGCAGAGGTGGGGAGAACAGCAGCCCAACTGGGAGCCCTAACAGTGCTGGGCTCTGCTCAAGAGTTTCCTCACCTGGGGGAATTCCCAGCCAAACTGTGCATACAGCTCTGCGAAACACCTCCTGAAACATCCCAGCAACCTAAAGGTCAGCGCTGGGTTTCGCCATATGAACATCCAAGGATCAGTGTTGTTTTAGCACATGTCATGACAGGCATATCTCTGGGTGTCAGGGAGTGTGTTTTTACTGTCAGCCCCTTCTGGGCCCTTCTTCAAGTCTCAAGCAAATGCATTTTCTGAGCTCTTCCTTTCATCATATCTCTGAGGTCTTGGCCTGCCACCTTACGAAGTTCCAAAACCAAAGCAAGTTTCAAGGTGTTTCCAAGCAACACAAGCTACACTGAAAACCCAAAACATTGCTCTGGGTTTCTGGGTTCTCAGACCACTGAGGAAAAATAAGTGCTGTTGGAGGCAGTCTGGGTCTGATGACAGTGTGATCCTTCCTGCCTCCCTCTGTCTCAACTCATTCTCTTCCTTTTTCTCAAGGCTGCACTGCAACCTTCCTCTGAAACCCCTGTGGTTTATTAGAGGAGTGCAATGGCAATACCAGAGTTTTACCACTGTGCAAACATGAGTACAGAGGCTCACAGTACATCTTCAGTGTTTTGTGAGTCATGAAATGCCTTTCCCCAACCTTTTCTCCTAAAAATATGTCCAAAGAATGGGCATCGGGGAGGATATTCTTCTGCATAGTTATCACAAGTTGATGCAGGTTGAATAAATACATTTATCATATCGGTGCACTGCTACCTCGACCTCTGGGGGTTCTTTCACATTGTCACAGTGTCAGACACAGTGATAGTGACAGTGGCAAGAGCTTTTGTGAAAGGTGGTATTATGATCTGACAGCAAAACCTGTCCTAAGGTATTCATTAAATTGTTCCAGGCACCAGGACAGCCTATGATTATATCAAACGGGAGCAAATTGTATGCTCTGCTTTCCCGGTATGCACGAACTTAATCTCAAAGTCTGCCTAGGCAGGTTAAACACATACAGCTTTGTTCAGGAGGACTCCAGACTGCAAGAACCCATTGCCCCAGAGGGTCACTCAGGGGGGCTGCCTGTGCCAGTCTGTGCTGGTGTGGGAATGATTTCCATGGATGCACATTGCAGCTGAGCTTATCCAAGGGGTTCCCTCAGATTTGGATGTTCCCATTTGTCATTCCCAATGTTCCCATTTGTTCCCATCAACATTTGGATGTTCTCAGCAGATGCAATGTTATCTGCAGCTCAGGCTCAGACCTGTACTTCTGGAAAGAGTCCCCAAACAGAAGCTGGAGTTCCCCAGGAACAGGCTGAGTGGGGAACTCTGAACTGTGATTCTGGCTGCAGGAGAAACCATACTCCAGGAGGTGCTGTAGTGCTGGGTTCTGACATTGGAAAGCTCAGTTCTCCCAAGAAAAGTGAGCCTTGTTTTTCACCTCATGGAAATTACCCACCAGGATATTCATTAACACTGCCTAGAAGAGGTGCTGTTAGGAGTCAGGTTTGAGAACAAACCTTGTGGTCACATAATGTAGAGCAGGGCATCAACAAGCAGGGGCTCCTGATGGCTCAAGGGTGAGCTGAGTGCTGGAGCAGGACAGAGCATGGGACCGACAGGGCTGTGTTTAGGCTGCAGAGCTGAATGCCATGGTGCCTGGGTTGCGGCTTCTGCAAGACACGTTGCTTGTGTCCACTCTAGCTTCTTGCTGCCAAGTTCTGTGACTTTACTAGCAGTCTTTTGATTTTTTTCCTGCAGCTTGTAAAGAGCATTGTCTGGAAAAAAAAATCCCAACCTTTATCTAAAAATAAAACTATAGTCCTTGAAGTTAAAAAAAAACCCAGCCAAACAAAAACAGCTGACACAAAACCAAGACCTGGATGCATTCTAATAGTTCAGAAATCAGATAAGAATGTACAAAATGTAACTAATTTGCAATTGCTTTGTAGGCAGGTTCACCTCGTGTTTGGGCCTGAGGCATAAAGATAGAGGCTAACATGATTTTTCAGCATTTTGGATTGACCATGCTGCTTGTTCCTGCGGCTGCTCTGATTTATCAGCTTGGTTTAAAGATCAAAGCATTTGGTATAAATATAATAAAGTAGGAAACAGTCTGACTTCTTGCAAGTTTATTTTCTCTGTTAATGAGAAGAATGACCTGATCCAAAATTACTGTCATTTGTTACAACTTGCTTTGCAAGTAGAAAAGCAGTTCACAAATGGATGCATAGGCTGCAGAATCAATGTCTGCCAAGAAGAAATCCAATCTGACTGAATTGGCAAAATTAACACTGTCCAGCTAGG
>NW_008689132.1:56046-59835 GCF_000695815.1 Acanthisitta chloris | reverse complement strand
CCTCCAGCGCCAGCCCCGCGCTCCCCCTGCCCGGCTCCCCGGTGAGATCGCTGAGCACCTCCCCGTCTCCCGCGGGGGGCCACCGGACAAGTGTTCCCACTGCCGCCTTTAGAAAAATCCCGGGGCTTTGCGGTTGTATTTTCTAGGAGGGGAAATGGGAAAGGGCAGGATCCTGCTCCTGCTCGGGCTGCGGGGCTAGTCCCTGCAGTCGTGGTGTGTCTGCTCGCGGCAAATCACAGATGCTGATGTGAAAAAGGGCCAAAGCAGAGGAGAGGCGTCAGTGGATGTGAGCGCTTGCACTGATGGATTGAGGAGGTGGAGGCTGCCTGCCTGGTGCTGGAGAGGTGAGTGCAATATTCCGCATTTCTTTCTCTCTTAAGGCAGTTTGGTGATGAACACTTCCCTCTCTGTGTATTTGCAACATAGAAAGGCACTTCTAAAGCAAGAAGGAAAAAATGTAGTTTGAAACAATAAGCTAGGATTTTGCTGGATGAAAAAGATGAATGTCACTGTGAGGTAGGAACATTTTGTTGTGTGTAAAGAAAAAATAGTAAAGGGAAGGCAGGCTGCTGATCAGGGAAAATGACCTTCTCAAGGGATACTGCATGCTATCAGCTGCTGCTTCAGCTCGGGCCCTTTTTCACAAAATTAAGTCATCCCCCTTTCCTAGCCTGGATTGTAACCCATCAATATCCAATATCTGAGCCTTAATAAGATCTGTTGCGTTCTCTTAATGATTCAGAAAGATTATCCATTAGATTCTGCCTGTTGGGAGAAGAACCTCCACGCTATGTAGCACCTCCTCCCAGAGAAATGCAGCCTGGCTAAGGTTCTGTCGGAAAGGACTCCTGCTGCCCAATTTCTGTAATAAATCCTCCCGGTAACAGGCACATCTGCTCGTTCTAAGGCTGTGTGGCTCTGCAGAGCTTGGATGCTCTCCCTCTCTGTGTGTGCCCATGCATGTGAAGGAATGAGGAGGGTTTGTATTAATCTGCACCTGTGGACGGCTCCCATCTGCAGTTGTGAACCACAAGTTTTTTTGGTATCTTTGCATTTGTGTCTTGGGTGAATGACTCATACACAAAACCTCAACCCTTCACTGTTAGCTGAGAGAGCTGCAGACAAATACATGTCAGTTTAATTTCTGCTGATAGTACTGATCTGATCTGCTTTTGGCTGTTTCACCGTAGAAGCTGTTTAACGTGTGTTCTTGTGGTATTTATTCTGGAAGCTACTGATCTATCTTGGCATCATTTTCCTGTGAAGATCTGAGAAAAAAAATCACTAGTTTTCCTTCAGCATTTGTTCGTATTTCTTTATATCCATTTTCTGCTACCCTTACACCCACAATCTGCTTTTTCTTTGGGCTCCGTATTTCGCGCCATTGTGGGTCACACCCTTTGGGTGGCCATCAACATTGCATCTGTGGAGGCTGCACAGCAAGTCAGGGAGATATTCGTGGTGCTGTGAATATCTACTTGTGGATCACAAAGGAGAAAAAAATGAGTATTTTGTACTTAGGGGAAATTTTTCTGACTTTGTGGATACAGAGGTTTGAAGGCTGAGCTGATGGCTTAGGTGCTGTTATAGGCAGAAATAGTCCCTTTTCTTCAGCAGGGCACAGATTTGCTAGGCTGAACAGATACAGATCTGCAGAACGGAGAGCTTGTTGCCATTAACTTGGCTGTCTCCATCAAATCATTTGTTTGGAAGCTATCATGCAAAAAGCACAGATCTCTGCCCTTGGATAGAGGACGTTATTATAGGAGAGGCCTATGTGTATAGAAGGATGAAGTTCCAGTCTTCAAGAAACCAGTGACAGGTGTAATCAAAAGAAAACATCTTAGTTATAAGGCATATCTAGGAGAAAAACTCATGCTATCTCTCATTATCAAAGCACTGACTCACATTTTCAGAGAAGAATCCCCTTCTGTGTGTATATACATGCTTGCAAGGGAAAAAAAGCTGATTAATTCTGTGTAAGCCATGGAAATTTCATTCTAACAATGGACCATACAGAGATGAATAAACTCCGCGTGCTACACCTCTGTCTGAGGATTATATGCTTGTCACTTCACAGGCTACTGGTGAACAGAGCTGAATAACTCTCCTGGAGGTACTACCTTGAATTTAGTAAGTCTCCAGTACAGGTTAGTGCTTCAGCTAAAGGCCTTGGGTTTGAATTTATTGATGATAACCTGAAAATATCCATTCAGGCAGTTCTGAAAGACCGAAGTGGAAGTGTTCTGGTTGTCTCAGTTCTGGTTACACACTGATGGGACAAGGTATATGAAATTTAAGAAACCTAGACAGAACCAGAAAACAGAAATTTGTCCCTTCTTAAGGAATCTGCCTGCTAAGTGGTGGAGAAGGAGATAAGGATAAGAGAAAATTCAGTAGGCAATATAAGCTTAAATCCTTAAATGGTGAACTCAGCTCTTACTCTCTAGCTTAAGCAGATAAGGATTTTGACAGCAGATAGAGTCTTGGTTGATGCACAGCAGTGAGGCAAAATACGGGAATGATGTCTTTTTCTCTCCCCCTCCATGAATTAAAGAAAAATACTCTCAACTCCTTTGGGTTAAATCACAGTAATTCCACTTATTCCAGAAGAAATTCTCCAGATTTATGTAACTGAAAATGAGAGTTGGATCTGCCTAGTTCTGTGTAAAGTTTTGGTTTGCTTTCACAGGAGTTGTTGGAAGTTTAGTCCCTAGTTTCAGTGGGAGAGAGCCCAGACAGGCCTGCACAGTTTACCTGAGCAGGTTCTCCCATGCCTCTAGGAACAGCAATGTTGAACAGTTTTGTAGTTGTTTTCAGTGAGCTCACAGGTTCAATGACAAATTCAGTAACTCTCGACTTGCAACAGAAACTCTAATTCATAAATTATCAGTGATTTGAATCATACTCCTTTTCACTGAGAAGACTGAAATGGGATTCCCACAAATGCTGTTCAGGTTGACATTACTCACCTTCAGCAGCAACAGCTTCTACACAAGCAATTAACTGTTTTATTTTATCTAAGAGAACTTTTAAACCAAAGCCCTTAAAAATCAAAATATTGGCAAACTTGGATACAACTGTATTATTTCTACTTGGAAAGAAAAATTGTCCTATTTTTATTAAAACAGAAGGCTAAGTTTTGTGCCTTGTCATCCCCAAAGCGTTCAGAATAAATCCACATCCATTACCAGTTACAACAGATTCACTTCACTCTGTTTGAGAAGAAAATTTGACTTAGGTTTTGTAGGCTATATTCAAAGTTCACATTTTTAGCAAACTTCCCAGAACACAGGAGTGGTGATTAAGAAGGCCAGATTTCAACTACCATATTGACAAAAGAATAATCACAAAAGGGAAAAACTAGACTGTTCCAAAACAACCAAAACTGATTCTCTTTGCCAAGTCCCTTGGCAATTTAAGGTATGTGGAATAGACAACATGATAGAGAAGGGCTAAATTCAGCTTTATTTATCCTGTTAGTAAATCTAGAGTTGTTGCATTAGCAAATTAAGTTCTATTAGCTTTATTCAAGTGTAATCAAGGGCAGAATTTAACCCTTGAATTGAAAGCTACAGAGAAAATCTTCTCCTCAACTGTTGCTTCTCCCTACCACTGAAGGGCACTGGTGGAGTGGGACAGTAGGAACAGATTACTGATGGGAGTCAGCACTTCTGTGTTACCTAGACCTCAAGCATTTGTTACTATCGAATACATTTAAAATCACAGCTAACAAAACACATGGCAAAATTTCAGAAGGCAACAGCTTTCCATGTGTTTTTTTTTTAC
>NW_008689132.1:42026-56025 GCF_000695815.1 Acanthisitta chloris | reverse complement strand
TTCAGCAGCAACTCGTCTCACCCCAGAATCCCATTTTATTATTTAGTATTGGCTATCCAATGGATCGTTAGAGAACACAGTTTTACCCAACAAATCCTATTTTCCTCTGTCCTTGTTTTCTCTCAAAGTCCCTTATACCAGAGTTGTTTCTCCTCTGGATTGCTAAGTCATCACATCAAAAAGACAAATGTGGTAACATTTCCAGGCGATTTTATGTTGCAGAAATAACCCGTGAAATTACCAGTGATCATGTTGGCCAGTGGAAACACATAGAAGCAAATCTGAAAAACTGAGTTCACATTCTAAGTATTCATTTTGCTCACATAAATGAATGATAATGACCAGAAAGCAAATCATAATTTCTTAGGAATTACAATTTGTTAATCTAATATTTTTACAGTAGATTTATTAAACAGTGATTCCCTGGACTTGGCAGTTGGAAGGAATTATTCTCATCACTTTTAGATGCCTACAACATGGATATGGACATTTGGAGTAGTCATTAATGCTTCCCTTATAGCTGGTGGAGAGAAAAAGAGACTTCTACAGTGCAGTTAATCAAACTAGGTTTTGCCCACTATGTTGGTGTGGGCTGAGCTGACCTCTGGAAGTGACTGATCCTCTCCACTGCCTCTGAGGGAAGCACTGAGTGACTAGCTCTGAGGTAGCCACCTACATCCATATGCTAAATCTGGACAGATGGATCCCACTCTTACTGTCTATACTGTAATGTTTAACCAAGATCAGCTAGTTAATTATGAAGATATTTTCATGGTTTACCATAAATATTTGTAAGTCATAATACAGTTGCTAGTCCCTACTTACCAACCCTGTTGCCTTGCTAGTAACCAGGCTGGTGCCCTGTTTTCCTCCTCTGTGTCTTAACAGTGCTGCTGGTTTGTGGAGGAAAGGCTTCACTAAAACAGTACCAGTAATCCAAACCTTTTATCCAGTTTTTCCTAGTAATCCGGGCAGTATTCCAGCACACATTCCCGGTGTGTTTCTACCCTTATTTGTGTGCCTGCTTTCTGTATTTTCAACCCTTATCCAGACAATGTGGAATAACTACCTTTATCTTCATAAACTGCACAAACACAAATACAATTAGAGAGCATATCAAGTGTTGATGTACAAATACAGTTGACACAGTTGTGTTGTGGAAGGAAACAACAACATTGAGCTGAATTGATTACAATTCAGTGTCATGGCACAGTAACAAAAGCCCAGCTGGATGTTTAGCTCTGAGAGGGCTTGCTGTTCAGAGGGGGCATGCACCTGGTTATTACACTTCTTGCTTTAGAAGAGAAATGCACATCTGATTCAAAAGGACACTTATGTATCATCCAAGAAACATCTTTCTGAAAATACAGTTTGAGTTATCAGGTTGGGGTTTTTTAAAATACAGATTCTTCTCTGAATATTACAATCCCAAGTCATATAATCCAAATATTTGCCATGTGTTAACAAAATATGATCTCTTTTGGATATATAATATGCATTTATACATGTCTGTGAATGAGAGTGGTTTTTTCAGTTTGGATGAAAGAAAGACCAGGGTATTAGCTGTTTCCCTTCTCTAGTGTTTATGCTATGGGAGAGGGTTCAAACCAATACTACAGAAAAGTTTTTTGTCTATAATTTAAAGCACTAAATTCAGTAAATGAATGCATATGATGCTAAGCAAATCCATTCTAAGTGACAATATAGCAGAATAAACACTGCTGTACTGGAGCATCTCTCTGTACTGCCACTGAGTTGATAGTGGCCCACAACATACATTGGTTGCAACAGGGCCTGGGCAGGAAGATTTTCTCTCAGGATGCCTTTCTGTGCCTGACCCTTTCAATCTGGCAGAGTTTGAGGTACTATAGTAGAAGCCATTTTGTAATGGGAAGATGTTTTTATATTCTTAAAACTGCTAAGAACCTACTGAGCTTTCATTTTGTGTTGCTCAGTACTGGTAGGACCTCACCTTAGCCAGTCATTTCAGAGACATGTTTTTAACTCTTTTTCAATCCATCTCTGTCCATGAACAGATAAACTTACCTTAATTTGTAATTCGGTGACATTTATATTGGTATTTAAAATTCTAAGGCTAGCCTACTTCAAATTTGAACAATTGTTCTATTATCATATTGTTTCTGTTCCCTGACTAGGTGTGCATAAGTCCTCTGATTATGTTTCATGCTGTGAATGTTCCCAAAAGCAAATTTGAACTTTGCCTCATGACTGTGATTACATAGGTGTGTCAAGTTTGCTTTTTGCATGTGTGCTCACAAAAAGAAGTAGAATACTGAAGACTATGTATTTTTGTTAAATTACAGGAACAAATTCTTGGCTACTGTTGTTTTGGCAATTGTTGTTTTAAATGTGGCAAGATTTTAGGCTGGTGTGCAGATCAGTATTATATCAGTAAAATATTCTTTGATCTCACAGGTCAAGTAAATATACAGTGGTCTAAACAAATGAAAGTATCAGGTATCAACATCCACAAGAGGCAGGAATCTGTGACTTTTAACACTTCAGATTACAATTCTCCCTTTTCCCTGAGAGGCCTCACTGCAGTCCTGAACACTGCAAATTTTGTATAATAAAAGTTAAAACACTGATAAAGTATCAACCTACCAAATAGACAAAGACCTGAATTATTTGCCCTGTTACAGTCCCGTTCTCTGCTAGTGCGAGTGGGTTATAAACTGTAATGAAATGTTTACAGAGGATATTACCTTGGCCTGTGACAAGAACAGCCTCTCTCCTGGCTATGTCCATGGCCTAGCAACTCTATCCTTTTTCCCACTTCCGCAGCCAAGGAAACCAAGAGCAGACACTGATATTGTGGCCTCTTGGGATCATACCTGGAAACAGTTCTAACTCATGCTGAGGTTAAGGCATCTCCAACCTGGCACTGCAATGAAGTCTGGATCATGAAAAATCATTTCTCCCTATTCAGATCTTAAAATGAGTTCATGACTAGGAGTGTCCATGAGTTTCTCTGTATTTTTGATTACTTTATGTTGCTTTTCTAGTTGTGTTTTCTGACACCAGAAAGCACTGAACCCCAAGTAGAAAATACTGGAGTATCCTAATTCAGAAATCATTCAGGCACAATTTTGGTAAGAATTGATCTGAAAGAAATGGGCAGTGCCTGTTACAGAAAAGTGTACTTTGAAGGGAAAGTTGGGCACAGAGGCCTATGGAGCCCTGGGAGTACCTTTGAGTGATAAGGACTTCATTATCAAATTATGGAGAATTCTCGGGGAGAAGGACAATTACCTTCCTTCTTACTCTCTGAGTGGTTCTGCTAATAATATCTTAGTCTGAGTGAGTTTCAGCCAAGTGGAATGCAAGTGAATACAAAGACAGTAAGGTACTTTGTTATGATCCTATAATCTACATTGCTTCTATGCCTTTCTGCCAGTATTTCATAAGCATCAAATGGAACAGGATGGCCACAAAGAAACTGACAGTACTCTACAAAGAAAGATAGACAAGAAATTAGCAGTTACCCAGTATCACCCAGAGAACTACCTTTGATATGCAGGAAAAAAACCTGTTCAAGACAATACCTGTATTTAGATGTTTGAAAAGTAATTGTAGTTGGCATTTTCAGAGCAGTGGCCAAATGAAAAAGGGAAGAGTTCTTGTTCTTTTCGTAAATGGGAAAGCTCAGGTGGCTGTCCATGAACACCAACAATTCCCATTCCATCCCCAGGCTGTAAATCTGAACTAAAGGGTTTTTATTAGACTAGAGATGCCTCCCTACATTATTCTGAACAGGGTTACCCAGATGGGCTGACTGGAGATAACTGATCTGTTTGGTCATCAGAGTCAAGAAAGGCTAAATTTGATTAAAATCCTAAGAGAATGTAGGAACTCCTGCTGATGGTGTGACTTGTTACTCCTCACTGAAACTAACTTGGGAGTGAAAGAAGTGAGACACTTTAATTCTTTTTGCTGCAAATTTGTTAATGAATAACAGTGTCCTTTGAGCACAGCTAGCAAAAATGGCATTAGAAGTTTACCCCCTCATATGGGCAGCAAACTAGTGTAGAATAACACTAGGCAAATAGCTTAATGACTTCAAAAAGTACTTCTAAAAATAAAATCTGAACTCACTTTGTCTATGTTTGCAGCTGGTTTCTACACTTCAGAGTAAATGACACAGGGTATTTGCAGAACCCCCCGGAAATGAACCTGTTTTCATCTATTTTATGGTCAAACATGAAAATATTAGCAGACATAATTTTGAATGTATTGTTTTCTGGACAAAATACAGTATTTAGGTATCTTCATGCAGTATCTTATTTTTGGTGTCGTGTTTCTCCAGTTACAGGAGTCTGTAATTAATTAAAGCTTATCTATACAACTGTAACTTTGGATTTTGGATACTTTGTGTTTTCATGATTAATCTGTCAAGAATTATTCGTAGATCTCATTGAAAGTTTATATAAACAAGTCAATTCAAGAAAATAATAAAGTGCTTGTAAACATGTTTTACAGGAGACCAGATGGAATGTTGTCAACCTATACAGCACTGTTCTTACTCAGCTATAAGAAGTGCAAATGAAATTTCATAGACATGGGGTTTATTATTTGTCTTTACCTATGTTGTGAAATTTATATTTGATGGAGGTACAGTAAGAGTACATCAATCTCATTGTTTACTTGGTGTCTGCATCTGCTTTGTCAGAATCATCAATTATAGATTCCCTATTTTCTAAGATGCAATTTAAAAGGATGTATTTTTCCAGAGTTATCTAGTTATGAAATACATATGAAATACTACTTTTCCCTAAGAACAATTTCTTAAGCTTGTATTAGGATTCAGAAAATAATACAGGAGTGCAAAATGTCTGTGACTTAGCTCATCTTTGTAACTTTTACAAAAACCTTTAGGAATGTCACCCTTTTCAATGAGCTCCCTCCTGCAGCCCACACAAAAAATGGGAAGGACCAGTTAAAGCTCTTTTTGTACAGGGCACCCATTTACACTAACAGTAGACATGAGAATCTGAGATACAAACCAAAATTGTACGTCATTCTTAAGAACTGGAAAAAAATAGTTCTCAGAATAGCCAAAGAGACACAAGCAGTATTATGATGACAATATACTGTCTTGTTCAGTGCCGTTCCTGTGTGTCTAAAGGAGCAAAACTACTTAAAACTTGGGAGTGGAGGTTTCCCTAATGCATGGAGCCTTCAGCAGGCAAAGATATGACACAAACTGAGCTTAATTCCTCCTGAAGTATTTGGTGGAAAACATACTTTGGTAAGAGCAGACAGCTAGAAAGTGTGTGTCAGTGGGATTGCATCCTAATGGGATTGCTGCCAGCTGGAAGGGATTGAAACAAAGTTGTAATTGCTCTAAGGTGGGTTGGGCTGAAAGGTAAATCAGCTGTGAGCTCTGTAACTATTGCCTTCTCTTGTGCCTTTGGTAGAGGTGAGAAAACGCCTTATCAGACATTTTCCTGGTGTTGAGAGGTAAGAAGTGTTATGTGCTTTGTTTTCTGGAATATCTGTAGCTTTTTGGGCTGATCATGAGTTGTTTTCTTACTTCTAAGATGCATCCTGTGGGGGAATTTTTCAGCCTTGCAACAACAAAGACACGAAAGTTGTTTAACAGTCACAGATGGCATTAAGAGCCAGTAACCCCTGTCATCTTTTCATAGTTAGAATACTGATTCCAACAGCTCAATGTAAAAGTCTTGAGGTATGCTGTAAATTAACCAGAACATAACAAAATCTGTGCTTTTAAGCACAATTATCCTGGAAAGCTCTAAGTAGTTACCAGGCAAGGAACAGTATGACATCTAACCAGTGCTACCTGAGAACAGCTCACTGAAAATGCAGAACCTCCACCTCACCCCTGCTAGCTGAGTAATTGGAGTGATCTCAGAGGTGTCCTTGTACTCCTTTAACAAAGCTTTCAAGACAAATTACTGTTCTGCTATGCCCTGTGGATGTTGGCCCCCACTTGGTAAATCAGCTTTGCGAGGCTGGGGTGAATTTGGAAGCTGGAATCCGTACAGATGCAATGGCTTTTGCACTGTTTTGACCTAATATGCCTTGCTGAGAAATGGGTGTACACCCTCTCCACAGAAGGATGGATGTGCTCTGGATAACCTCCACCATATGTATTGTTTCTTGTCCCAGATCTGTGCCTGTTTCCCATAGTTGTTTTTACAACAGTATCAACAGTAGATTTTTAGTGAGCAAAAAGAAATAAAATGGTGAGTCATCAGCTTTTTCCCTGCTTATCTCATGTGTGTGAAATGCTGAATGGTAACTAGAATAGTTAGGAATCAGTGGTAAAATTCCAGCTTCATGTGTAATCTTAATAGTAGGATAGAGTGTTACCATAAGTATTATTTCCTGATAATATGAGAAATGAATAACTAAGGATGCATTGCTGAATAACAAATAAACTAAGGGCTCAATCAGCACCTTTCAGCTTTAAGATAATTTTAGAGCCACAGCGATTTGAGTGAAGAAGAGATGTCACTGAGTAAAATGAATGAGAGCAGCCAGCTGACATGTTGCTGTAAGACCTGGGCTGGGTGGTTAGTGTTGTATGTTTGGCTTGTTAGTGAAATTCTCACTTAAGCTGTTAGGACAACCCCATGTAGACAAAAAATGCAAAATTTGGGTTTTTTTACTATTAACAGTAGTAGTAGAGCATATATGTATTATCAACCTATCCATTCTCAGTATTTGATTCCAGAGCCTACTTCAGGCAAAATGAATGAAACAATAAGGGTCACAAAATGGTGAGCTGACAGTTATGTACCTTAAAGAAGAGGAGACAATTCCAGTTGAGGTGTGATACAAAAGGAAAAACATTTCTGACCTCAGCAAAGGAGAACTTGTACAATAGGAGGGACGAAAATAAAATGCTTACTGATTTATATTTTTATAGACAAAAATCTATTATTGGAACAATTGAAAAGCGATCCATGATACTGACAAATCTGTATAGCCCTGTGAATGTGCAAAGCCATCCTGTCTATGTTTAGCCACAGTATGACTCAAAATGTATGTGGTCAAATTTGGCTTCTGCTCTTACAAGGTTGAGGAGATCCGTGAACAAGCATAGCTAGTGAATAACAGCAGCAGCCAGGCCTGGAACACATGGATACAGGCAAGAAATGAATCTTAAAACACAGTGATACTGCTCATGCTTCAGCGTTTCCTAGTAATACAGTGCTGATGAGATCATACAGAAATGGGGAGCTGAAAGTTAAACAATTCAATTTCGTATCTATTCTTACAAAAGTCCTCAGCGTAGATATTCATATGTAAGAAGAGCATGAATCATGCACTAAATACTAAATTTTCATCAGTAAAACAGTCTACAGTGCTGGCACTTAGGTATCCTGCTTGCAGGTTTTTAAATACATGACATTTATTTTCATCCTGTTCAAAGCAGGATAGAGGCTCATTTCAAAACCCACTGAAGTCAACAAAACCACTACTTTTTATAGTGAGTGGATCACAGCCACAGCACTTTACAGAGTTTGGGATGCTTTCATTCTGATTTTTTCCCTTAATAAATTATACTGTCATTGTTTCTGACAAGGAAGAACCAGGAATACCCTCAGCCCAAAGCATCACGTATCATACACTGCCGTTTCACCACAACTGCTTAAGTTCCTCTAGCTCATATTGCAATTTCATTTAATGCCACATAGAAACATTCTTCATCTCAGTGGAAAAATCAAAGTTGAACAGGATGAAAAACCTAACATTACTTAAGAAACTGAAACTCTTCAGAGCACAAGTGGTGAAAAACACGCTGAGAGCACTGCTGCTCCAGCTTTGTTCTCTAGATAAATTGTGCCTTCAGTCTCTTCAGATAGTTCAACCTGCATCTTCATCCATAACCAGCTTGCTTATTAAAAGACATTTTTAAAGTCTGATGAAAGGAATTTAACCAGAAGTGCTCTCTAATATTCAGTGTATGTTCAACATAAACTTCTCCTAATTTCTAGTTAGGAACCAGCATGGAGTGACTCGGATCCCTCTGGCTTGTGGTGGTGGGTGTGTAACTGCAGCAACTGCAGCTGGGGTGTAAGGAAGGTGTGATCATCCCTCCGGAGAGAAGGAATTGGAAAAGAGAGACTGAAGAGGAATCCTAGTAGCTGCTAAACCTCAAAAAAGGATGTTGGGTTCTTTATGGTAGCAGTAATTTGTGGGTGGTGGGGTTTTATGTTGGGGTTTTTTTTCGGGGTGAGGTGTCAGTAGAGGAAAAATGGTAGCTAAAGAAGTTGATGCATCAGATACCAAGTCCTTTTTGCTTTACTGTGAGAGAAAAAGAATTTTGTTTCTATAGGTCTGTACAAAACTTTATCTAGATGGCAAAATGCTGTAAAAAAATACAAGGTTTGCTTTTGAAACTAGGAGCTTATTAGCCATTTTACAATGTAGTACTTAAATGTTTCTGGTTGCAGAGTTATGTTCTGTGAAGTAGAAGTATATCTGTGTTTTGGATTGGGCACAAAGCAATTTCATCTCAGAACCAGAATATGGGCAACTTCCTTCATATTCAGCTTATTAAGAAAAAAAGGTCCTTTGAATCAGAGAGTAACTCTAGCAGCAGCTCAGCTGAGATGTACCTGCTGAAGCTCTTGCATGAGCAGGATTGTGCCACTGTCAAAGCTTCTGAATTTCCAAAGAGAAGCAGAATGAGACCAGGCGTAGGCTGCAGCTGTAATCTGTGCTTGGTAGCATGCAAGTCCTCTCCCATGAGTCACACTTCAGAGAACATTGTGGATTCTGTGTAGCCTTTTGGGGTTTTTTGGGGTTTTTTTGCACTGAACTGTGGTCTAATACTTCTTCTCCTTATCTCCCTTCTGTGGATAAAATCATGTTTAATTTGAGTTAAGATGAAACCTAAGAAATCCATAGTTCTGATGTAGATATCTTCTGACATAGTTCATATGATTAATTTTATATGTAGCCCAAGGCTGGAAATTGCTCTCTACCCTACCTACCAAATTCATCCTTGATGATAGCCCTGCCTCTTATGCTGATATCCACACTCATTCTTCCCTCCTTTCTCTTATTATATTAGGAAGAGCATTTTAACCCATGATTCTGTGTTGTTGTGAGGCTGATAAACTGACAAACCTGCTGGAATTTTCTTTGTCCTTCTCTAAATTGGACCAGTGGCTTTATTCATTCACTGTCCTGCTTTCCTCTCCTACTCCCTTCCATTTTGACCAGCTTTTTGATGCTCTTCCTGCATCATGTTGCTCCTTCCTCTCATGCTTTCATTGAGCTGCTGTCTCCAAACTTGCTTACACTGCTCTCTCTTCATGTGAATCCTCTGTATTCCTTTTCTGACTTCTTCTCATGTTGGTAACTTGCTGCTCCTGCACACTCATTCAACCTATGCCTGTTTTTCTGTTCTTCAATTCACCAAGGTTCTTTTGATTTGTTCTCTGTGAAACGTTACTCATTCTCTGTTGCTTAGTTCCCAACTTTAACTATCACGTTGCCATGCTCTCACTCAGCCTTTCTGTGAATTACTTCTACAGAAACCATTTCCTGTATTTTGCTTTCCTCCTTCCAAAACCTTCTGCTCTGCCTCTCTCTGCAAGGTCTGTCTTGCCAACTTCCAGTCCTGATTCACTCTCAACAATGTCCGTTCTCTAGCAAAACCATTCAGATGGAAGTCTGATGACCTAGGTGACTTCTTCCACCATGGACACCATGGATTTATTCTCTCCTCTTCTTTTTTTTTCCTCCTGTGATTAAATTCCATATGTGCAGACCCATCTTTACAGCTTCTGAGTCAATCCTTTCTCACTGGTCTTTTTTCCTTCTGTGTGCAGATTTCTGCTGATTTTCTGCCAGTGTGATATAGTAAGATGTGCCCATCTGCTCTTCTCGCCTCATCTTTCCTTCCTCTATTGCTATCTCTTCTCTCTTCTTTTCATGGATACAGGAATTTCTTGCTTCCTGTATTTATATACCATTCAGTTTATCCTAGAAATCTTCCTAGCTTCTGTGCCTCTACTCTCTCATTCTTTGCCTTAGTTTTTGCCTCTCCTCTGGTTCTTTCTCTTAAAACACAGAAGCAGAACAATTGTGATATATTTCTGTTCAGAGTCTCCAAGATGCTTTCTTATCCATCACCACATATAAAACTTGTCTATTGTTTCCATGATTCCTGTTTTACTGGAGCATCTTCTCCTTGTCTCTTGCTTGGCCTTGAGCCTAAATCTTTGGATCTTCCCTGGCTGCTTTTCTCTATTGCGTTAGAGAAATTTCTTGTCCTCAGGACACTGTTATCTGTACCCAGGCTCTCGTGTTCTTGCTGCAGAGATTCTGATTAGCTCGTACCTGTCGCTGGAACAGCCTAAACTAAACATGGGTTTGCTCTGTTATGTGACCTTTTATGCACAGGAAGAGAAACTTCCTTTTACAAGGCTACATTGTTACCCTGTTTCAAATCCTTCTTTAACTTTCTTTTGCTATAACTGCCAAAATTTCCTTATCTTTCGTAAGGTATTGGGTGCAATAAGGTTGAATGAGTGATTGGAAAAGTGCTGCTATACTTACGGCCAAACCTGATGTTTACTAGCACTTTTGTTTATGCAATAAAGCAATCTCCTTAGTCTCTGTAAGATTCAGGAAATGGCAACCCTGTGGTATGTGAGTCTTAGTTCATGAATCACCCACAAAAGGATTATGGTAACACCGATGATAAAAGCTAAACAGCAACTCTAATGAAGACATAACCTGCACTACTGTCATCACCTGAGATGCTTACAAAACACTGAGTGGGTACTGCATTTTGTCGGTGGCTTTATTACAGTTTTAAACGAGCCTGATGTTTGCATGTCCCTAAAGCAGATGCTATGTGTGTTGTTTCTTCTCGCCCTTGTCTAGCAGCCAGGATTTTCTGCACACCCACTGTTATATTCTTGTTCTTGTAATGCTTCTTTATGGAAGTCTAAAGGTCACCTCTAAAACGGCTGCTGTGGCAGACTCTGGTCTTAGTCAAACCGCTGTGAAGCACAGGCAACTCCCTGTGCAGCCAGTGACACTGCTCTGGGTTTTCAGCCACACAGCTCGGAATAGAACTGTGGTGTATCTATTCAAGAATCAGTCAGTATTATCTACTGGTGGTGTTGATGCTTCTTCTCACTGTTTCACAGTAGTTTGTGGATGTTGCTAGAACAGGCCTTGATTTAAATACCTATCAAATATTTTAGGTATTAGTGCTTTATAGGATTTGTGTTTACAACTTCCTGCAGGTGGGGTGTGCATAGTTAAGAGAAAAATAATCAAGAGTTTCTTGTTGAATGCTTGGTTTGTAAGGAATACTTTGTTTTCATTTTAGGTTCTTATGTTTCCCTAAAACTTGGATCAAGCCTGCGTGCAGAATTCTGGCTGGATGATATACTTAGCTAGTGGACACCCCTAAGTAACAGATCTTGTGTTGTGGGACTGCTGAAGTATGTTGGATATTTTCCAAACAATAGAAAAAGATGTAATGTTTAAACCTATGAATATCTCACTGCAGTTCTAGTCTAGGTCAGTTGCACCTTGGTTACGTACTGATAGGTCTTTGCCTACACATAATAGCAGCAATTAATTGTCTTTGGGTTCTCCAGTATTTCCTTGTAAAAATTCCTTCAGCCATGTATCACAGAATGCTATCCCTAGGCAGCAATTGTTAGTTGAGCTCAGGTTTTATGCCACAGATCTGAGTACTTTTATAAAATCAGAGTAAGAATCACAGATGAGAAACTAATGGACCTACAAACCATCCTTCCAGAAGGTACGCTGGAAGCAGTTGTCTGTTGGGCTGGTAACAGTCAGTGCTGGCTGGTAACAGACAGAGCTCATGGTATGGCACTAGTTCTGGCCAATGCCCTTCTCATTCCCTGCCCTGGACTGAGGATTTCTGAGTTAATTTTTTTTAGTCACTGTGCTTGTAGCTTCTTTAATAAAGCCTTCCTTACTCAGCAGCTTCTCTGCTTGTTACTGGTTATTGTGGGTGTGGTCCTGGTCTGGATATCTAATGTACTTTAGCCAGATTGTGGTAGCAACATGAATTTCTTGACTGACTTTGCTATTCCTCTCTTTGTCTTATCTACCTTGGTCCTCTATCTAGTATAGAGGTTAGGCCCTATTTCTTAGAGATCCAGATGGATCAAGTGAAAAGAGATTATCAATATTGGAATATATACAGAACAGCTACCATTGAGGCCAATTATACTTGAAAACTCAGTGCATTTCTTGATCATAAACATTGTCTCTAAGACATTAAAATCACAAGGAGAGATCATCTTTGAAAAGATGTGCTTAAGGGAGTTAACTGCCATTGTTGTTCTTTGTGATGTTAAAGAGGGGTAGAATTCAGCAGTGTCCAGACAAACATTCAGCTAATCAAATCATGGCACTTCTTTCTTCACTTCCCTGACTAACAGAATATGCATTTTAACTGCTGCAATACATAAAGCACAACAGCTTTTTCTGCTGTGTTTTCTTGTTCAGTGATGAGATTTGGCCCATCTGTTGTTTTGGGTGGGATTATAGTGCCTTAATATGTAATTACAAGTTTTGTCATAACTTGAACATACAGCTTCTGAGTCCTTGAGTATTCATCCTTAATACCAAATATTTCAGGTTCCCAAATTGCTTTTTTCAAATGAAGCCATCTGAATTTCTGTCACAAGAGATCACATTGATATCTGTACAGCTCATCTCTCAAACTGAAACTTAGGTTCAACGAGAAGGCTGAACAACACCAATAATAGGTTGTTACCCTATATGTGGAAAGATAGAGGGAATATCAGAGATTTCCACAAATACTTGCATGCAGAAAGTTCATGATCAGGTTTGGTGATTTTTATGCTTCTATCTCTGCTTTGTTCAGAAGTGCCTAAGCCATTTTTTTGTAGGAAAAATTTCCCCAGACGAGTGTTTAGAGATAGATATCCGACAGAGGTATTTTCAATGTAAGTACTTTCTCAAGACTTTGAGCAATAGAAAACAGCAACCTAAATAATATTGCTAACTGAAACAAAAAGTTGTGCTATCAGCTAAGTGGTTGCATCTCTCAGAAAAAAAAAAGACAAGCCTGCTTAGTAGAATACTTGAGTTCTTCCTCAGTAAATCAACCTGGGTATCTCCTGATGTATCATACTCCCTTGTGTCATCTTCTCTTTCATTAATAGAGTAAGAAGTGATTGAAAGTTAAAACTTGCAGAAATAAGGTTTTGTTAAAGTACAGGAATTCTCAGTGGATGTGTATAATCATTAGAAACTGATTCCAGTAGGTTAGCTCACACTTCCAAGTCTGAGATATGTTCTGTGCCACTTCTCGCTAGATTTGCTTTGCATTTGCTTTTATATGGGTAAATGTTCAAACAGGCACATCCACTACCTTTAAACTTTGGGATAAGTAAGGAGAAAGAAGAAGTGATCAGAACCAATAACCTGGGAAAGTAACCTTGGGTAAGGTCTTGCTTCCTTCCTCTGATAGTATGTGTTCTGTAATGCTGAATTGAGTATCAGTCTCGAATTAACAAAGATTGTCAGCAGCTATAGTGAAATCTGCTGTGGAAAGCTTGCTGCAACCTTTTAGACTTCGTTTTACTTTCTTAAATTAGCTACTACTGGGGAAAAATTATATGTATCATCTGGCTGCTAGGATGAAAATACTGTAAAGTCCTGAATAAGATTAGGCTCCTAAAGCTCTGTGTGTGTGGGCTGGTGGTCATGAAGCTAAATTACCAGACTACTGGTACCACTTGCATCTGAGGGATAATACAGTTAACCTTTTAGACTTCGTTTTACTTTCTTAAATTAGCTACTACTGGGGAAAAATTATATGTATCATCTGGCTGCTAGGATGAAAATACTGTAAAGTCCTGAATAAGATTAGGCTCCTAAAGCTCTGTGTGTGTGGGCTGGTGGTCATGAAGCTAAATTACCAGACTACTGGTACCACTTGCATCTGAGGGATAATACAGTTCTACAATTC
>NW_008689132.1:32193-42015 GCF_000695815.1 Acanthisitta chloris | reverse complement strand
TGCTAGCAACATTCTGTATGCACTGTCTCTGTGCTGACTGTGATAGGCCATTGGCCTTAATCTTAGCCTTTCTACAAGATCTTGGGGGGAAGCATCTTTCAAGGCAGGTTCTATAACTCTGTGTTCCATGATGATGTGTCAGTAGCTAATGCAACCAGAGACAATACCTGGATCTTTCCTTATGGAAATGTTTACAATCGAATTGTGGTGGTGTGTCATTGTCCTTCCCTATCCCTCCCCTCCCCTTGCTGTATGGAGCTTGCTAAGAGAAGGGATAAGTGTTTATGATTACACACACAGAGATCAGTTTGAGCAAGACACAAGTGATGGGTAGGGGCAAAGTGCAAGCCTAGATATGAAACCAACAATAATGACTGGGTTTATTGGCTATAAATGGATGGTCAAAAGGACAGAACTAACCAGCCTTCTCAGTTAAATGGGCTTCAACAGTTCTATGTAATAACCAGTGCAGAATTTTGCTCCAGTATCCTCCCTACTCCAGAAATTAACTTTGTAGCGTGAGTCCTTTGATAAAGGAAATAGATCACTGTTAGCTCAGGATTTGGGGCATGTTAATTTTATCTTGTGAGAAAAACCATTCCATTTCAGTCGTGACAAGACAACTCATCTATGTCATCAGATTTAACAAACAGGAAATTCAAGAGTGTAAAACCAATTTGTGTTTACATACTCCTGGTCTTTCCTACAATGAGATCCTATTCTATCCTTTTCTGTGTTAAACATACTAATGAATGGCAAACAGAATAGTTGATATGTAAAACACTGTGGGATATGAATGATGCATCTGAATGTGCTGTGGAAACATGCAATAGGAAATACTCTACAAAATGTAAAAGCTGAATGAAAATATTTTTTTTTTCTTGAGTGTCTTTCTACCGAAGCATTTTGAGTCCAGTAACATGAAGTTTAAAAAAGATCTGCTTGTCTTAAATGGACACAAAATCTCTGGATTTACCCTAAGTGCTGATGCATTTTGGAAGGAATATGTGGCCTCTTGCTGCTTGTCTCTAGCAAGCTTCTTTTATTCAGGGTGAAACTTGAATAAAGAGAGGACAGGGAGTCTCATATGTGCTTGTCACAAAATTTTTCATCTGTAATCACAGAGATGCATGAAAAATGTCATAAAGAATTCAACAAGTGGTTTTATCAATGACATGAAAATGAAGTCTCTGATGATGAGGACTTATAGGAAAACCAGTTTGAAATGTTCTGAACATGTCAGAATAAGCATGATTAATGGAACCAAGTCTCATTTTTCTCTAAGTATAATAAGAATCTGGCCTGATATGTAATACAGTAATTTCATTCTCTCTGTGAGGCTGGAAAGTTACTCATTAAGAAACAGTTTCCTCAACTCTAATTTGACATCTTCTGTGACTATTGGACAAAGTCAATTATTTGACGAAAGTGTAACTCCTCTTTTGGGAGATTTTTCCTTTACACATCTTCAGAGTAAGTAAAGTTGTGCTAATTACAATTCTATTAATGTGTATGCTGTTATTTTAATTTTCTGCAGATTAATCTGTTCTTCATGTGCTAGTGTCCTTCTGTCATGCCAAAAGAAGTAAGATAAATATAGCTGATAGTAAGACTCTCTTGTAGAAATTTAGACCAGGTAATAGCAATACATGGTGCGTTTGGGGAAAAGGATTTGGATGTCTTTAAATTTAAGACATCTAAAATGCTTACATTGTCAGCCTGGTCAGACACTGTGGTCCATACAGGCAAAACCAACCAATCAGCCTCCCAAACTGTTATGCAGAGGTGACTCCAGGTACTGACTGGAAAACTAGTTTAGAACAACTCAGAATAAGGCTGTCATGGTTAGTTAGACTGTTAAGTACATGAGGTTGCAAGTAGTTGTAGTTTCATTTCAATTCTCACAAAAACCAGGGATTCAGCTTCTGGCTTGGCTCATTCTGTCCCTCTCCAGTAGTGTGGAATCATCCTCTTCAATACCTGTTTTAATGCTTTGTCACATCTACATTGAAATGCTGGTAAGTTCCAAAGTTCATGTTTTGGAAGTTCAAAATTCCAAAGGCTTTTAGGGGCAACTTTGAAAATGGCATTTGGAAGACTTAGTTTTATTAAAATGTAGTAGCAGTTTGATTTCTTTAGTGGGCTCTGAAATTTTTCTCAAGTCTATCTCTGAGGGTATGTCAATGACATGCACTTCAGCTAGTAAAAATACTCACTGAAGACCCTCTAGACACAAGTAACCTGACAGCAAGAGAGGTGCCAAAGTGGGCAGGGGCCAGCACTGGCTGAGGAAGCCATGACATCTGTGATTCTGCTGCCCACTGTGCTCAGAGCTTAGTGGGAGCAGCAAGCCCTCCCTAGAAAAGAGGCAAATTATCACCAATCAGCTATTAGTAATGTGTTTTCCCTCTGTGAGAGGTAACTGCTTCCTGCTGTTGCCTTCTGAAGAGTTCCAACTAGTAGGCTTACCCCCTAATTTGGGAAAGAATAATTGCTCTAACAGGCACTGAAAAGCTGTCAGCCCTTGCTTTGGAGGGCATTACCTGCGCATTTTGCATGAAAAATTCACCTTGTAGTCACTGTTCACTTTTACTGTAGCTCAGAATTTCCTATATTAAAAGTGGAAGAGAGGAAGCTTAATAACACTTAGGTTAGTTATGCAAAGAAGCTTACAGAGTTTGTTGTAGTAGTGCATCACCTTATCGATTAGGCAGGATGCAGGTAGTGTGCTTAACACTATTACCTGTTAGTACTATTCTCCAAAGGGAAAAAAGATTTGTTACTGTATTCTGCAAAGATAACTCTTCCTTTTACAAAATCATGAAGCAAAGTTAATCAGCTTCCTTTGCTTTCCAATTGAGTTATTTAAATGTTCAGTGCAAATAGATAAGAGGAAAGAAAACTCAGGAGTACATCTGTCCAAGTACAAGCTATTGATATAAATAGAGAGACTGGAAAAGTAGTTGTGAGTCTGTTTCGTTTTCTGCTTCAGAAAAAAACCAGAGCAGGACTGTGCAGGCAAAGCACTGCCATAAGCTCTTGCTGAGGGAGAAATTGGGGCACAGGCTCAGCACTGTTTGTTTTCATGTAGGTTTAGATAATAAAACACCGAAGGCTGAAAAGGGAGGTTTGATTTACTATTGTTCAGAAACCACATTTTCTTAGGTCTGCAAGCTTCAGCTGTTTTTGCTATAATTTTAGATATTTGCTTTTCATTACATATTTTTCCATCTGTATTTTCCATTTGGCATAATAAAAGGTTTAGAAGTCTAAGAAGAAGAGGAGAAAGTGAGTGGCTTGCTGCAAGGAAGTGGAGTCTCTTGTTTCATTCATTTCTTTTCTCGTTGTTTGGTAGGTGGAAGGCACAGATTTACAGAGCTGAACTGGATCAGCTGAAGAAGTGGGGGAAGAGAAACAAAACAAGTACAGTACCAGTGAAAAGAGCTTCAGCATTATCTAGCAGCATCACCACAGCAACCAGAGAATACGCTCAGAAGACAAGGGCTAGAGCAGAGAAGGTGAAAGTGCAGCTCCTTACCTTTGGACAGAAAGCAGCAAAATAATTATGCAGAACAGGAAAAGGTATTTGATGGTTCTAGACAAACTGTGGCAAAGGGAAGTGTCCCATCATTAACAGGAATGTGCCACAGTTTATACACTGGAAAGGGGAGTGCCATGAGATCTGCTGAAGAGACTATTTCTGTGGTTGCCTATCTACATGTGTTTGCACCCCTGCTGGGACTGAACTAGGTGGCTGTAGGCATCTTGGACCGTCAGGTTTTGGAGAGTGACCTTTTTTCCATTCAGTGTGTACCTGGCACGAGAACTGAAAGACACCACAGATCTTTCTCAGAGCTGCAAACAGAGTGAGACAATCTCCAACCTTTCCCTTCTGTAACTGCCTGCTGTACCATGGGATGTCGGCAAAGCTCTGAGGAGAAAGAGGCAGCGCGGCGGTCCCGTAGGATTGACCGCCACCTGCGCTCTGAAAGTCAGCGACAGCGAAGAGAGATTAAGCTCCTTCTCCTGGGTACCAGCAATTCTGGGAAGAGTACTATTGTAAAGCAGATGAAAATCATTCACAGTGGTGGCTTTAACTTGGAGGCCTGTAAGGAATACAAACCTCTGATTATCTATAATGCAATAGACTCTCTCACACGTATAATTCGGGCTCTAGCCACCCTTAAGATAGAATTTCACAATCCTGACAGAGCATATGATGCTGTGCAGCTTTTTGCCCTGACAGGCCCAGCTGAGAGCAAAGGTGAGATCACCCCAGAGCTCCTGGGAGTCATGAAGCGGCTCTGGGCAGACCCTGGCGTGCAGGAGTGCTTTTGCCGCTCCAACGAGTACCACCTCGAGGATAATGCTGCATACTACTTGAATGACCTGGAAAGGATTGCAGCACTGGACTACATCCCTACGGTGGAAGACATTCTGCGTTCTCGGGACATGACCACAGGGATTGTAGAAAATAAGTTCACCTTCAAAGAGCTGACTTTCAAAATGGTGGATGTGGGTGGACAGAGGTCTGAACGCAAAAAATGGATCCACTGTTTCGAGGGAGTTACAGCAATAATTTTCTGTGTGGAGCTGAGTGGATATGACTTGAAGCTGTATGAAGATAACCAAACAGTAAGTGAACCTTCTGCTCCTGATTCTCTTTCCTTTTCTTCCTTTCCCCCTCACTAGTATTTGGCCTTTTTTTCTCCCCCCTCCTCCCTACCCTCCCAAGGCAGTAATCCCCAAGTTTCCAGCCCCTTTTTTCCTTCCCCTCACCCTCAATCATTAGGAAAAATACAGAAGCTAAGATTCCTGTATTTGGATAGTTTTCTCCGCTGGACGTGGGGAGTTATTTAATGTTACTTTTGGGAAATGGAGGTGCCCTTCACATGACAGCAGATTTATTTTATTTTTGATGCCTTTTAGGTAAATGTTTGCCTGGTTCAGTGTTACTTCAAACACGACTTAAAGTGTAGGCAGTAGTCACATCCTGATGTACAGGGATGGTTCATTTACTCACTATGTTTACAGGTCCTGGGAGATTTTGAAGCTAAAATAGTTTAAGTAACACTTTTCTCTCTGTTGACTCCTTTCATTTGGAATTTGGGATGAAATTATTTTTTAAAGGTAATAAAATATGATTTTTAATTAGTATGAAGCTTTTAAATATTTCTGTGACTGTTTTTGGTTATGTGGCTGATTTGCCTTCTCCAAAGAACAGCTATTTCTGTCTAATATCCTTTAATGCTGTTTCTTCTGCTTTTGACAGCACACAAATACAGCAACTATGGAAAATACAGGAATGCTTATGTATATATGCAAATATGTGTTTGCTATCACTTTCAGGTTGCCTGAGTTGAGCTTCATAGGGTTTTACTTGAACTTATTTTTTTGACAGCCTTGTAAAATATGCTGTTTAAGGGAGTTTGTGGGTAGGAACACATAATGATTCTGTCATCTAGCGATTCCCAGTCATGGTGTATTTATGTTTGAAAACAGCTGCCGTTCGGGAAGAATTAAACTCTGTCCTGTAAAACCAGGAAGATAACCTTGAAATGATGCTACATCCCTGGCACTCCTTTACACATCTTTAGTTGGTTTACGTTTGGAAAGCTTGTCCTGCAATATCAGCTCTTGGAGTAGTCCAGAGGATCAGAATCCTGGTTCTGTTACAGCGGGTGCATTGGGCAAGGGTTATTGAGGAGGAATATGTTCCAAGAAATTTTTATATGATATTTCAGATCTAACTGGATCTCAGTCAGTTTACAGAAGAGGATCTTTCAGCCAGGCCTAAGGATCTGGTTTGGGCAGTCCTCTATGGAAGAGGATTACTAATTAGCCTTAACTGTTTTTCTTGAACTTCACCTAAGTTTGATAAAACTTTTTAGAAATACTTGACTTTTACTTTACAAGAAATACACATTATGAGTCCTAAATCTTTTACAAAGATTTTTCTTATTAGAAAGGAGATAAGTGACAAGTTGAGAAACAATCATACCAGGTCATGTGAAATATCAGGCCAGAGAAATTTATTTTAAGGAAAAAAATTGTTCCCTAATTTTAGTAGCTTTGAGTTTGTCTAAATCTTTCTGTCATCTCTCCCTCATTGTCTCCCATGTGTCTGAGGCTATTCTACAGTATGGAATTCTTTCTTAAATGATTTCTGCAAAGATATTTCCAATAATCCTTGTTGGCACTGTTTGAACTGACCCTTATTTTTGCTGGTATAGCTTATCACATATTTAATATTTCCCTATTATCTTCTGTAGTGATTTTTCAGCTTATAAACTGCACTTCCATTTTCTTCTCTCTACTATTTTGACAAACTATTCCACTGCCCTACACGTGGACTTATACTTCATTATCTGGAGACTCCTGTCCTGGCATTAAAGCCTTCCTATTGGAACAGATTTTATATCTGATTTTTGTTCAGTAACCTCCTTTTGATGTGAGAGAAGCATTGCCACTAATTCTTTCTCTTCTTTGTCAGAGATATTAGGCAAATCATATCTTATTTATATCTGGACCCTGACTAGGAGTTAGTAGGTTTCTTGCAATTCTTTAGACTTTTCCTGCCTTGCTGTTCAGATTTGAACTAGCTCAAAGGGAAAAAAAATCAATATACTCTGAAAAATCCTTATGGATGTTGGTCCATAGAGGACCAACATTGGTACCCACATTGGTGCATTGCTGGAACTGCAACACTGAGTCTGCCACTTATGACAAAAGCTCTACAAATAATAGTGTTGCAGAGTCTGAAATGCTTCCTGGTGTAGTATCTGTGGTGAAGAGAACTGTTAAATAAAACTAGTCCATTGCCAAACATAACTTACTGCTTGAGAGAGCATGTCAGGATCTGACTGATCTCTAAACTGTGAAAGTTGAGCAAATGATTTATGTGAATATGATAACTGCTGTGATCCTGTTGACAGAAGTGGATAAATGCTATGCATGAACTCTGTCTTTACTGAAGATGCGTTAAAATAATGATTGACAAATATGGTAAAAAATGAGGGGGAAACTAGTTTTGCACACTGGTGGGTTCTGATTATAGCTGACTCGTGAAGTCTGCTCAGGGTGAGATTGTTGTAGTGACACCAATGTGCAGAAGGGAGAACAAAAATAATGCCCAAACTATCAGTTGCCTGGACAACTTCTCCTTTGTGTGTAATTTTAAGTGACAGAGTAAGTTAAACTTTTTACTGCCTGAAAACAAATGGCTGAAGGAGAAGGCAGAATTTTACTGAGGCTTTTGTCTTTCTCCTGCTATGCTTTATTCTGGGTAACATCACTTTTGAAGGCACAAAATCACCTGAGTTGACAGTTTGTAGATCTGGACAAATGAATATTTTGCCTTGTCTGTTTAGCATATGCTTAGTAAAGAGCAAGAAAGTGAAAACTGTAATTCTTTTTTTTTCCTCCACCTTGTGTGCTTTCCTCTGTCACCCTGTAGCAATATTTTTCCTGCTTATCTAGGGTTGTCTGCGAATGTGATCTGTATCTGGTTTCATTTCCACAATGTCTTAGGAGGTTTTTCCTATCTAACACAATAAATGTAGCTGTATCTTTCCATGCATCATACCTAGTTAGTATGACTCAACCAGGTAACAGCTGCCTCTTCTTCTGACACAGTTGCAAAATTGGTTTGCAAAGTATCTTTAGAATGCTGTTGATTTATTGTGAGATTATTATTCCTGACCAGCACTCTGAGAAGGTTGCCTTAAGTTTTTATATCCTCATGATGATTTCTTCTCTATCATATCAAGTCAATTACTTGTCTTAGTTTTCATGGTCCTTCAGCAGCTCATTGACCCATTTTGTCTTTAATTACATATTAAGATGTCATCTCTGGCCTTTGATTATGTTAAATTATCAAGTGATCATTTTTTTTGCCTTCTTACATGTTGTATCCTGCACTTAGAAGCAGTTACCTGTTAATACCTAAGTGTGTCATCTTTATTTAAATTTCCCCTTAATGTGTGCTAGAGAATGTTAAATGATCTGCACTCTCACATGTTAGTGCTCCTGCCTCTCACTCTGAGAAGGCTTCTTGCAATTTCTTTGTGAGTCTCTCCATCTGCCCAGCTCTGTGCACTCAGGTTGGTGTTTCATGCCTGCTAGATGTTCTCATGGATGGTTTTCAGTTTTTTTCTACAGTCTATGCTGCAATAGGGTTTGAGACTATTAGAAACACTCTTCAAAGATGCAGTAATCAAGTAAATAGTGAAATGAGTTAAACATGAATGTGTGCTTGAGCATTCCCAAGGTCAGCAGCAAAGATCCACATGGTGCAAGAGATGCTGAAAGGTTGTCCAGGTCTGTTTTGTCTAAGAATTACACTAGTTCAAGTATGGATGTTAAAGGGAAACTACTTGCAGGTAACAAAGAAAATTTTTTTCCATTTCTTACAGCCATTGCACATGAATGGAAAATGAAATGTTAGGTTTTTTGAGAATTTTTTTTTCACTACAGCATCTTGCTAAAGGAAGATGCAGACGAAAAAGAGAGTTCAGCCTGCAGTAGGCCTCATGTAACACTAATTGCTGGGGTCATGACGAAACCTCTCAATTAGCTAATAATCACTGGGAAGCCCTCTGCCATATGCTAATTGCATGAATTTTGAACAGAAATCCTGTTTCTGCCAGGAATTTTTTTATCAAGGAAACAACACTGTTAACAGTTTTTTCTTCTTCCTTTTCCCCCCCCCCCTTGAAGCCGAATACTTAAGGAGCTTATTTGCCTTTCCTGATACTTCAGGTTTTTCGAGTGATACTGTGTATTAAAACTCCTTTCTGGCATGCAGCTCTTTTCCTGCAATACTAATAACAACAGTCAGGACAAAGGGGAAATTGCTCTTCATATGCTACCCATAGCCCTTTTAGCACCTGTTATTATCAGTGGTAGAAAAGCATGTCAGCAAATGTGTTCCTGACAAACTAACTCTCTTGGAAATCTGAGAAGATGATTGACCTAAACTGTTCAGACACTCTCATTTTTTTATGAAGCTTTTCCATTTCAAGATTTTTCATAGTGAAGTTTGTGTGGGAGCAAAGCCTAGATGACTTCAGCATTCATGTGTGTAATCTTTCAGACTGCAAATGAAATTCTAGCCTTGCCTATTTTCACTTAAGAAAGTAATATATATAGTCCCTTACCAAAGTTTATAGAGTGATGTATCAGAATTCCAGCCTGAAGACTTGTATCCAGGCATGGATCTTCTCAAATGTGTAAACAGCAGTAAAATAATGAATATACATCACAGAAAATGATCCATCAACTCCCAAATTGCAGTTCTTTTTACTAGATATTCTTTCAAGTCTGAAGATTTATTTTTGGTTACGTTGTTCACTGTAATTTTATGCTTCTTATATGGATATCCTCACACAGGAGACTTGGGACAGCAATTTTTGATATTTTGGACTTGTTGCCATACCCTGAACTTTATATTCCATGTAACTTCAGACACTAACACTAACCTTATATGCAAGTAATTCTGGCTGTATATTTACTAAATTATATCCTCTAACTGAAAAAAACCCCCCACAAATACAATGCCTCACACTATGGAACATAAAGAATAGACTCATTCTATTGCCATTGTATGATTGGAAGAAGTATCAGATTGTCAGAGCCTGCAAAGTTTGCTCTGAGGCTTTACCTATTTAACGTCAATACACTAATTCCTAAGACAAGCTGAATTTAAACCTAAGGATAGATAAGTATTTTTGTCACTGTAGAGAAGTGAGTGTAATTGGAAGAAATTCGGGGAGACAATAACAGAAAGAATTTTACCTGGTTTAGGAAACATATGGCATGAAA
>NW_008689132.1:0-32171 GCF_000695815.1 Acanthisitta chloris | reverse complement strand
CAGTGGAGCAATGGAGTAGTATTTGGCTGCTTTGGTATCTGATATTATTTTCAGACTTGTGTCTGAATTAGATGACTAAATTTCGCAGTGTTTTTAGGTAGCAGCAGGGAATGGCTCAAATCCTTCTATGACAAATGTCTGAGAGATGATGTCACATTCTTTTGATTTTTGGGCTTTGTGACTGGCTGTATTCAAAGCTCCTAGACTAGGTAAGAGATTTTACTGTGATCATTACATTAATTCTGAGTCTTACAGCGGAGATAAATAAAACACTGAGACATTAGGAGTGGCAGAATTTTCCTAAATATCCTATGAGCTTCAGGATCAGAATAGCTTTTAGGTGGAAAGATATGAGTACTGACGGATAAACAAACAGAACTTGAGTAAAAATCTGTTATTCAATAACACTATTGTTCATCAAACTACAAAAGAACGGAAAACCCCCAAACAAAACCAAACCCAATTCCAGTAATACCTATCAATCTAGAGTGTCAGTGAATCTTGCTTTGTAATTAAAGAGTTAAACTAGCCACTAGAGTAGTACCTATGGACACAAGACACGTGTCAAGTACTTGGAGAATTGTAATGAGTCAGTAGAAAGCCACTGACATTGTCTCAGTTTCTCAGAAAGTACCTCCAATCTGTATTGGTTTTGGGGCAGAGGATTTGCTCATATCCACTGCACAGCATCTACTGGATGAAGAATCAGTTGGAGAAGGAAAGAAGCTGCATGTCTCTGCCTCTCTCAACTGGGTTGGAAAGTCATGATCCTTTGCCCAAGTATATTGTCATAGAAAAAGTGAAATTGGAGGAGTGCTTATAACAAGGCAATTACAGGAATAAGAAGAGGAATACACCAAAGCAATCCAAGGTTCTACAGCAAATTGCTGTCTTTATGTTCAACTCTCTAGGTGACTGTATTGCAAATCACTTACTTAAAAGTAAATTCTTAATTTGTCCTTGAAGAATCCCTTGAACAGTAAGGAATGCTACAAATTCTTAGGGCAGTGAGGCGTACATGACAAGCACAGCCAAGTCTACAGAAAATAGGCTTCTTGACATCGAGAGGTTTAAACTTCAGAGGAACAACTGTGCATCATATGTCATTCAATACAGAGTGGAAAATGACCTTTGAAGAACACTGGACCTAATGAGACCATTACTGAACAATGTGGTTCATTTACTGGGTACATTAGCTTTTCCAGTTAGTTACCTCATACAAACATGCAAAAAATAGTTTTTGTGCTTAGAGAAAACAACAGCCTCCAATATGCATTAAGAGGACATTTTATTATCAAAATTACTTTTTTAAAATGCTATCAGTTCAAGTGATTTCCAGGTAATTTTCAATCAAGGGTTTGTAATGTGTTAGGTATAAATATTTTACCAAGTAAAAATATGTGCATTGTCAGAGATTTCCTGCTATGCAGAAATACAGGGACATGTATTTCAAGCATAAAGGCACAGAAATATTTCTGCTGGGAAAAACTTCAAGTTATAGTTCCTGAATTAAAGCAGCAGTTTGAGGAAATTAATTAGTTTCTCTGACACTTAATGCATGTGAAGCAGAGTGGCATAGTTCAGGCAATTACAGTTTCTGAGTTTTACTTCTGTTTGATGAAAATATGTAGCATTATATGTGAACTTCACAATAAACCAAACAACTTGCAAAAGACAAACTATGAGAAATGTTGATGATACTGTTTGGACATTCACTTGACTGTATTGTAAGGAGTCAAGATCCCACTGAAGCCCAGTGCCATGAAAAGACTAATGTGTTTTGAAACCCCAAGTCCATCCAGTGGGTAAAGAAGTGTTGATATCATCTCTCATAATACAGTCAGTTGACTGCTTAATAATCACAGTTAATAGGAATGTGTCAACATGCAAAAAAAAAAAAGGAAAATTCCATCCTGGTCTGGAAGAAACAGCTATTTTGGGTTATTTTTGTAACTGTATGAGCTGTAAGAACTCTCTGTGGTATGCCAACCCTGGAGAGAGTAGTAGAGTCCAATTAGACTTAAAAACTAGCAGAAATGCTGGAACAAAGGAGGATCCTTGCTGTTAATGCAGCTTTAGAGTGGGTTTTGAGGGGGGTGGACTTTTCAGAACTTTCTTCTGTTATTATGAAAGATATGAATTAGATATGTCCCTGGATACTTGGTTAACTCTACCTAACAAATAGAATTTTTCCAGAAGTTTATTCTTGTAGTAGGATTAATAAGAGAATTATGTCTACTCTTACAAAAATATCCATATTTTCAGTCTTCTCCTTTTTCATAATTTCTATAAAATAGGTATTCATGTTCTCAGAAATATTTTACATAAATATTTTAGTTGTCACTTAAATACTTTGGGTTTTCTCACTAGTGTCTAATGTCTTACAGTATGTTTTCATCTTGAAGAAAAGTTTAACACAGTCAGTTTTAGCTTAAATCTGGTTCGTATTTTGGTTTTGGTTAGTGCAGAAGCTTCTCACTTGCATAAGGCAGAGATTTCCTTGCAATTGATTCATCCTCTGTTCTTCCATAGTGCTCAGTGCAGCCTGTAGCTACATCTCGAGCCACGTTCCCATCTCCTACTCTTCTCTAGTGGTTCTAGTGCATGTACAGGGCATCCTGGCCATGCCAGAGTTGTTGTGAGTCTGCTTTGGGTTTTGGTGGCAGCAGCCAGTCAGTCTCCTTTCTCTCTTTTTACAGATGAGAATTCTGGACATGTGCTGAAGGACGTTACTGTGTATTTGTAGTAAGGTTTATGTATTCCCAGGATTGAGTGGCATTACTAGACACCTGTGGCATAGGCAGTCTCTGTGCATAGTGCTGTGTCTGGAGAGATGAGAGGAGACCAGAAGATGAGAGAGAGCTTGTAGTGGTTGGCTGCTGCCACCTCCAGAAGGACTTGGGGTGAGGGGTTGCAGGTGAAATCAGTGACCTTATTAGGTCAGCATTGTCCATGGACTGATCTCTGTGCATTCTTGTTCTTGGAGTGCTACAGGATTGGGTTTGGGTCTTTACTCCTCTTGATTGTGTTCTCTTTTTAAAAATTTACTATTAACTCTGCCTACTGCCTTTTGCACTGAAATCCTTACAGGATATTTATACTAATCACCTCTTACACTAATCACTGCAAGGTTAACAACATGAATACAGTGAACACAGTTACTGATGTCTCTGTTTATTCTTTCAAAAACATTTGGTGGTTATACTATTAGCCAATTCTGGCTGAATTGGACAGCATTAGTAAAAGGAGTCATTCTAGGCCCTGACAGAAACCTTGCAGCTTAAGAAAATCTGGCTGGCTGTTATACATGCTGGAAAGGTGGTGGGGTTTATTTAAGCTACAAAATTTTGCAAATACAAATATTTGACCACTGAACCATAGCTAGTAATATTCTCATGGGGCAGTTTGAAGTGGCACTCAGTCTAGGCTAGAGCTTTCTCAGATACAACTCTTTTTTGTTGTTGTTTTGGGGTTTTTTCTTCATTGAAAGTGTTCTGTGGATGCAAAACTTTTATCCCAACTTGAAACTCATTTTGCTTAAGTTGCCCTAGTGACTCCTGTCAATTGAATTATTTACATGAATAAAAAAAGCCTTAGTGACTTGGCATACAGCTGAAATTAATTATAATTCTGCTGTGTTGTTGTCTTTGTCCTGGCCTGTGTTTAGGGTATGTTTTAATGTAGTGGTATCTCTGGCTATAGTTACTCTTTCTGTCATTAACTAAGGTATTTACTAAGTTTGGATGTGAAACAGATCCAATACACTTGCACAGATTTTGTAATTTGCATTTGTTGCTGTGGTTTTACAGCTTTCAGCCTTTTTTTGATTGTGTGCTGCCAGGACTGCCTACGTAAGCTGCTTCTTGGGGAAGGTTTTTGAGTATCAAAATGCATTTTTTTAAAGCTATTAATACACTCAGTTAAACTTTTAACTTGTCAACCAATGACAGTGTCCCCTGATTATACTTCAAAATTAGCAGACAATGAATAACTCCTCTACTCCAATTAATTCAGTTCTCTAACTCCTGTCACTTATTTTTCAGATATTTAAGCTTGATACTGCCCTTTGTTTCCAATTTTAAACTGTTTGAAACAACTTACATTCAAAATACACAGTCCACACATTCTCTGTGTGCTGTTTGTCATTATTTACTGATCAGTCATGTTTCATTTTACAAACAGGAACCAATCCCCAAGCATTTATCATCAGTAGAAATAAATTATTGATAACACTTTAACAAAATTTAGCATAACATTAGAAGCAAGAATCCTTCTAGTCCATCAGCTATGGGGAGAAAGCTTGTGACTAATTTTATAGAACAGGATGGTATGTCATCCATGTGCTACACTTGCTGCAGGACAGCCTGGCCCCTCCAGTTAACAACCTTATGTTCTCTTCCTCTGCTGTTTCCCTGGCAACACGGCATGGTGGGGTGTCATAGCAGTTGACAATTGAGCTTCAGCTGTGTCCTGCCAAAGCTCAGTGTTTCTAGCAGTCTGAGCTTTCACACTGCACCTCTGACACAGCACTGAGAGTTTGGTTCCAAGTCAGTTAGAATTCCACCGGTGTGAATGTTTATGCTCTGATAATATTGTCTGGGGATGTCATTGGACTTGTCAGAGTACACTAATTTTATAATGCCTGTTAGTGTTGGTGTAGTCCAGTGGCATGGATGGTCCTGGCAGTGACACAGAGAGGGAGGGTTCTAACAGCAGCTTGCATAGTGCCTTTCCCTTTCACAGACCAAATGAAAGCAGTAATTAGAAATAAATAAATAATCCCCCAACAACCCACACATGGGAAAAGGAAAACAATCCAACTAAGTTGCAAATGTGAAAGGTTAATAAAGGAGGTTAAAGATACGTTACAAAATAAAATGAAAGGCTGACAAGCCTAAATGCTTTGTGGCTGTGCCCAAACTGCCCTGCAGACAGTGTTCTGCAGAGCATCTGGCTGGCATTGCCATCCAGAAACTCAGACTGAGGCTTACAGTGTTTAAAAAGGTTTGAAAAGGTTAATTAGTTTTGTAGAGCTAAAAAGATTCTGAAGTACCTGCTTAGCTTATAAATATCTGAAGGAGCAAAAACTGCTCAATATTTGAAAAAATACATAATCTAATGGAGAAAGGCAAAGTAAGAACCAATGGCTAGAAGCTTTGCCAGAGAAATACCAGCTTGAAAAAGTGTTTTTAATAAATTTTATTTTTTTTAGGAAGGAGTTGAACCAGCTTTTCTGGAAGTGAAGGCTTAGTCAAACAGCCATGACAGCTACAAGTGACTTGGCTTAGAACAGGGGAAACCCAACAGATGGAAGTGACCAGAGTTGTGATAAATGGAAGTTAAACCAAAAGATTCAATGTTTGTAATACACTGGGGTGTCCAAATTATATTCTATAAATTAAATAACACATTCCTGATAAATCCTTTCATTTTAAGATCTTCCATCTTGCTAAAATGTTTCTGTATGTGTTTTCTCTTTATCCTTTGAGGAAACAGACTAGAAAAAGCAGAATTACCTGCATTTGGTGGAAAGCATGTGTTGTATATTAAATTATATAAGCCTGCTGAGATTATCTGTAAGCTCACTATTTAGGAAAAAACAGATGTCTCACTTTCTCTCTCCTGCTGGTTCAGCTCATCAGTCAGCTCCTGCTACCTCTGCTGCATGTTCTACCTCATCACTCATGCCAGCCCTACTGCTCTTTGGGCCCTTTGCTAAACAGATAGAACTTGCCAAAAAAAATACAGAAAAATATATCCAGTAAAAGAAATTCCAGTAATAGATACATTATCCAGTATCACAATGTGGCTGACTTTCTGCTGGAATCCTGAGTATATCACCCATGGAAGAGTCCAGTGGGTTCCAGATCTGTGTAAGGCAAACAGTAGGATCCAGAAGCACAGGGAAGATAAAAAGGTAGATGAGTCAGACTTCATTTTGATATATCAACTGCCAGAGCAGCTAAAGTCATCCTGTATAACTAAAGCTTACTATAAGATTTGCTATCTGTGCATTTGGGAAAGAAAAATAGGAAAGTTACACTGCTGCAGTTGCAGGGAAGACATCACAAGCTTCATACCTGTATTTGACTGCATGCTCAGTTTTATGAGCTACTCAGGACATTATTACCAGATGGTAAGTACTAATGTCATTTGCTGCTTTTTATTTTCTTCTGCAGAAGCTAGAGCATAGGACAATAGGATATGAATAATTTCTTCTCTAAACGCAACCACTTTACATACTAGAACAATAGGTTTTTTGTGACAGAAATTAGATTCTCAGTCAATTTCTGCTGTATTTTTTCAAGGATGAAACAGATTGGGGATACATGGTAGGATGCAGTCAAATTTCTTAGCACTTGCTTTTTGATGCTCTTTTTTATGTTACAGGGTTTACCACAGTGAGTTGCCATCTTAGAAGATGTGAGAACAATGGTTCAAAAGGACAGTGTGCTAGTGAGGGCCTTTGGTCTGCTGTCCTAGTGGAGGTAGGGGAGGGAGATCTGTGCAGCAGCAAAGATGCAAAGGTTATGGATGTATTAGAAAGCATGGAAAAGCTTGAGAATGATCATAGAGGAATTAGCACTTCTCCCTGAAAAAGGCGGTGGATCAATAGCTCAACTGAAGCACGTCTACACCAATGCACACGGTATGGGCACCAAACAGGAGGAGCTGGGACATAGCTGCAATCACAGACATGGTGGGATGACTCACACAACTGGAGTGCTGCCATGGATGGCCAGAAACTCTTCAGAAGGGAGAGGCGAGGAAGGAGAGACGGTGGGGCAGCCCTGTGTATTAGGGAGTGTTTGTCATGATGGTGATGGTAAGTGTTTATGGGCAAGAATGAGGAAGGCCAACAAAGTGGATATCAATGCGGGAGTCTGCTGTAGACCATTCAACCAGGTTGAAGTGGGAGGTGAAATATTCTACAGCAGCTGGGAGAAGTCTCACAAGTACTAGCCCTTATTCTCACAGGGGACTTCAACTCACCAGATGTCTGCTGGAAATATAATCCAGTGGAGAAGGAACAGTCTAGGAGGTTTCTGGAGCGTGTGGAAAATAACTTCCCACCAGAACTGGTGAAGGAGCTAACTAGGGAAGGCACTCTGCTGAGCCTGTTATTTGTGAATGGAGAAGGACTGGTGGGTGATGTGGTGGCTGGAGATTGCCTTGGGCTCCGCAGTCACAAAATAGTAGAGATTTTTATTCTCAGAAAGGAAGGAAGGGGGAACAGCAGAATGGACACCTTGGGCTTCTGAAGGGCAGACTTTGTCCTGTTTAGGAGACTGATTGACAGAGTCCTTTGGGGCCAGTCCCGAAGGGCAAAAAGGAGTCCAGGAAGGCTGGACATTCTTCAGAAAGGAAATTTTAGAGGCACAGGAGCAGCTGTTGCTATGTGCCAAAAGATGAACCAGTGGGGATGAAGACCTCCCTGGTGAAACTGTCTGCTCCTGTCTTGGACAGATGTACTGGTTTAACAAACAGTCCTGCAAAATTAGATGATTAAAATCATTATATCATCATATGTGTGGGTTAATAGTTGAAATCTTTGTTTTACTGGAGAAGTAGTACTGGGAAATTGTATAGAGTTCCAGCAGATTGTATTGTAGATGCTGATTTCATTTTACTGACAATATTTTTCAAATAATAATGTGAATGAAAATACCACTGATCTTAATATGAGCAAAACCAGGCTCTGGATTTTAATTCTTTGTACTTTGCTTTCCTGATTAATACTCCTGTATTCCCATGCTCTTTGCATTCATTACTTGCTGTGAGGAAATTGCTAGTTTTTATTAGTATGAATTTTCTTTATTAATACTGCACATTCTCAGTGGTTTCCTTCATTGGTAAATAGATCCCGGATGATATCCTGCTCTTTGTTTTATAAAGCTGACCTTCCTATTCAGGAATCAGTTTTATCTGTATTTTGTTGTGTTGCTCAATGTATGGGCACAATATGGCCAGGGAAGCTCTCTGCAATACTTGTGAGACAATGGCTTAAGCTGAAGCAGCATATAAGATAAATTGAAGGAGAATTTGAACTGTCACATAATTCCAGAGGAAACACTGGAGCCACCAGCTGTAAACATATTTACAAAGAGACTAGATAACCCTAATGCAAGATTGCAGCTCTCTGAAAGCAGAGCAAACAGCTCCACAGAAAAGTACATGGAAACAAGCTTATCAATTCACAGCCTCACAATGTATCATTGCTGTGCAGAGTCTTTACTGTTGGTGATCTACATATTATTTCCCCAGTCCCCTCTTTTCCACTTCCAGTGTTCCTCTCAAAATCCTTTTGCATTGAACATTTTCATGACTATCACAGCTTACTGTCTTTATGAACAGCTTTCCTGTATGCAGCAAACGTCCAAAGCCAATTTCTCTTCAGACCATTAGGCAAAACCTATACAAACCTGTAACTGATTTTTCACTGTGATTTCATCGTATGCAAAATTAAATGTCAGGAAAAAAACCAAACCAACCAAACACAGAAAACCCTGCAAAAGTTTGATTTTTTTATATCAAACTGGAATTTCCAAGTATTTGGCCAATTTCAATTTTCCTGTATTTTATGCTTCTGTATTGGACAACAGACACTGTTCCATAGTAACTGAACTACGTCAAAATTATGTGATGCATTTAAAGTGCACTTAAAACAAGCATTATCCTATGAAGAAAGGCAGAACAGGCCTAACATAGCGTATCAGTTTGCTTTTTCACTAAGAGAAACAGAATGATACCTTCAGTTAAAAGGGTGTGAATTGTCAGTCTCTCCTGACTGATAGGAAACAATGTAAAATAATGCTAGAAAATAATGCTTTGGGAGATTTTCTTACTTCAGATCCTATGGTTGATTTCTAGATAAAATAACGCTCATAGCAAAAAGGAATTAATTTAGTTTTCTAAAACCGATTAAGAAAGACAATAATAACTCACTGTAAGAGCCACATTAGTGAGTTTTGCACAATAGTTTTGCAGGAAAATTCACCCTATCCTTAAACAAATCCTTTGAGAATGTTTTAACCTAGCTAATGGTAAAAATCCAGTATCATGTGCCACTTTCTCTAACTTCCATTTGCATTCTTTTATCCAGGGTAGTGGTTCAAGATTTATTTCACATGCCCCTTAGCAATTCTCAGTTCGTTGTCACTTGTTCAACAAGTGACTAAATGAACAGAAACATTGCCAAGTTTATATTATTATAATAATATCAAACCCTTGCAATAAGGAAATGAAAATAATTAGTACGTCAAAACGTATTTGAGAATATATCAAAGATAAAGACATTTTCAAGCACTGTGCAGCTAAGAAATGAAGAAGAAAAAAGTCTGGCTTTTCCCAGTTTGACTGATCAATTGATGTCTCTCATCAATATGATTATTTTCATGACTGCACTACATGGAATTCATCTCTAATCTGCAGTATCACTATTATGTCACTTTTTTCAGTTGACACAGATCGATAATAGTTCCTGCTCAAAGGGCATCAGTTGCACAGCACAACAATGTCAAGTGAGGTGAAACTCTCCAGCAAAGAGAAGATGTGGGATAAGAGGAAGACTTGGCTCACCCAAGTGATTATGTATTGAACTTGTAGGTCAGACACGTGGGAGATTGCTAATATATTTTCACTGTTTATCGTATATGAATTCTATGCCCATGTATAAAACCTGTAAAAGAATCTAGCGTTTTTTCTTCATTTTTGGTCACATTAAAAAATTTTTAGCTTAAAGATCCATAACATAATTTAGTTTTCAGTTTTGCACCATAGGCAGAAGGATTCATAAATAATCCAATTTTAAAATTCATGCGGGACTATTTTTGCTGAAAGAGTTCTTTCCCATGTTCGAGGTTTTTTGCTCCAGAGCTGACAGCATCTTGCTTCAATGGGAGGTAACTGAGAGTGATTAGTCAAAGATTTAGTTGAAAACTATTCTGAATATGGGTTTTACAGCTGGTATAATTTCAGGCAGTTGCAGGTTCAGTGTAATCTGAAGATCTGAGGGCTTTCACAGGGTGCCTTCTCAGTTTACCTTACACAAAGGTTTCTAGGGCATGCTCATTAGGAAGTGATCAGTGATTTTTGGGACAGCTTGACAAATGCTTTTTTTGTTCTGTCCTTTCTCTGTTATGAAATGATTATCCTCTGAACAACAGGGAAATTACATGATGATCCAAAAGTGCAAGCTGGAAATTAAAGGGTTTTCCAAGGTAATAAATCTTGGACATGAAATACCTGCACCATTCTTAAAATAAAGAGATAAAGTGGTATCTATGTCATAGTCCTCATACAGCTCTGATTAGGGCATGTGGCATTTCTGGTGGCACAAAGAAAATAAAAGTTTGTTTAAAAAAAAAAGAAAAAAGGTATAGTATGACTGACACCTCCAAATGTACCTTCCAGAAAGAATGATCAAGCTGTTCCTGACTAAATCCTCTAGTATGTCTACTCAGAGTACCTTTTCTTCAGCAGGTGTTTTGTGTCCTGCTGTTCTTTGTTGTTCATCAGACCTGAACAGATAAAACATACTTCTCTAAATCCTTGCTGTTCCTTTTGATGTGATCCTCTTGATTCAGTGTTGGTATTTAAGTCATACATTGCCATTGAAGTATGAGCTCACTTCCTAGAGCTGAGGCCTGAAGCAGCCAAAGTAGCACATCTGTAGTGACTGTACAACAACAGTTCCTGAACTTCTCTGTGTTATAATGTTCTATTTCTGTGTTATCAAACCCTCATCTCAGCAGCTCTTTCTTGATTGTTCTATCAACTTGCGTCAGTGGCTTAATCTTCCTTGTACTTTCTTGCTTTTCTCAGTTCCAGATGTGTATGACTTATGAAAAAAAAAATCTTCTGGGAAGAGATATTTCTTTAAACACTTTTTGTAGCATCAGGATGTCTCAGAGTATTTGTTGCACACAGAGCTTGGATAATAGGTTCAACAGATTGGTACATTCCCCTTTATTGAATGTCTTTCCAAAAAGGATTGACTGATAAAGATGCCAAAAGCTGTGCTGATCACATCGATAAAGGCTAACACATATTGTGATAGATCCTAATTGGAATGCACTGGTCACCTGCCTTATGCTTCACAGGTTTGTGTGAATAACTTCATGCAGACAAGTCAATACAACATTCCTGACTTCCACTGCTACAAGTGGCAATGCTGTTATTTTGGCATATTGAAGTGTTTATTTTTATAAACCTGGATTTTAAAAATACTCTTGTTCATGGAAAATGAAAAACATACCAAGTCTCTGCACAGTAAATGTTCAAATAGCAAGGACTGAATAATACATATATTTACTGTTTCCTTTTCATAGATTTTTAAAAACTGGCTGTATCTTGCATGCTGTGTTCCATTCTCCTGGAGAGCCAAAGTCCTACAGTAGAATCTGCCCAGACAATGGTCTTTTAAGGACTGCAGCTTAGATTTTGAATCAGAAAAACAGATCTAGGATATAAATGCTTCTTTATACTATTAGAACAATTTCAGTAATGCTCAGGATTCAAATCTCTGTAATGAGTAACATAGCCAAAATAATTAGTCTCAGTAAGATTCATGAATAAAAATATAGATAAGTCAGTATATTTCCTGCCCCCAATTAGATTTTCTATGATCAAAAGAATGTTAAGGTTTTATGACTGTTTTAGAACATTAAGTGCACTCAGAGTTCAAATGTATGAGAGTCTGAATGGGTGAAATTTTAAGTTTGTATGAAATGTTCTATTTGCAATAAGTGAAAGGAGTTGGAAGCTTTATACAGGTAAGGCTTTGGAATTGAATTAAATAATTTCAAGTTGTGAAATATTTTTTTCCAGTTACCAAAGAGAATGCTAGAAGTTTGAATCATCTGTTTCTTTGAGAAAAATTTCAACTTCTAGTAGTAAAATCCTAGCAGCATTTTATTTTGCATTGTTCTGGGAAGCCTTGCATTCCAGCTAGAAATTCCAGGTCAGATTTGTACTGCCTATTCCTCCACCTCTCCCTGTGAAGAATGCATCCACTGACACATACGATCATTTACATACAAGAACCTTAAATTTGACTGCTTGCTTCACTAATACAGCATCTGCCTTTTAAACCATCTCCTTATCCCTTTCTATGAATATTTTAATGCCAAGAATATAAGCACACTTCTCTGCTATTTCCATGGAAACATGAAGAGGGACTGGCAATGAATGCAATGGGAAACAGGAGCTGGAGGAGGCATCTCGAGTTGTCAGTCTGTGCTTAGGCTAAGGTCAGGACTCACTGGACCAAAGTTGTTCTCTGTTACAACTGGGTGCAAATTAATTACAGTATTTCTGACCTAAGCTGAAATGGAGAAGCAGTACAGTACAGTAGCCTTTTCCCTTTTAATGGATTGAATGGAAAATCATCCCACATCTCCTTAAGAAATTCAAGAACTGGACAAGTGATAAGCAGCCATGTGAATCAGTGAAATCCCTTCCAGACTGCAAAAGCTGCTAACTCTGTTAGTTTTAGCCTTGTTTCCTCTGGTATAAGTCAGTCTCAGAATGTCTCTTTCTTGATTCAATCCTAGAGTCATGAATTGAGAGCTCTCCAACCAGGCAGTAGTTACTTTACAGAGACAGCACTAAAAGTTGATTTGTTGCAAAAGACACCAGGCAGGCTGCCAGGACTGCTGCATTCTTACTCATGGGGAGTAAGTCTAAGACAAAAAAGTTAGTATGACTTGTAGCTCTTTAATAACAGAAAAAGATCAGGTGCTCAAAGCACTTCCTTTTTTTCTCTCCTGCTGCTGTGTTTGTTACCCAAATTGTCATTGCTCTACCAGCACTTTCTATTATTCCTGTTGTGCTCCCACAAGAAACAATTCAAGCAACAGGGTAGTTCTATTTTTTTTTACAAATAAGCTAATAGCATTGTTTTTATTGTCTCCTGGGAGCAGGAGAGTCCCATGAGACACTTCCTTGTGAGCAAGACTTCAGTGTGTATAACTCCATTAGTCTCTGCACTTCTGACATGCCTCTTGATCTCAGTTACCAATTGCAGTTGGAATTACTAGGTGGCAAGTTAAAATAATGTGGTGTATGCAGACATATGGAATCTCACAGCTTCAGGAAAAGAAATCCAGTCTACATGAAATTCATGTGAGATACATAGTGAATGTTGGTGCTGGATGTACAAAAGGAACAGCCTTATCTTCTAGCATTGCAAATTCTAGGATGTGTAAAGCATCACAAGAGCTTTTCCCCAGTGTAGGAGAGAAGGGACTTTAGAATAGTAACATAGGATCAGTTTAGAGGTAGCTACAGCCAAGATTCTTCATCAGATCCTGATAGACATACATACACACACATCAAAATAACTGAGTCTTGCTGTACCAGATCAGAGAGGAGGAAGCTGGGGACAAACACACTAATTCTACCCTTCTGCAAATGGTAAAATGTATGGTGATGTTTTAAAATGTATTCATTTGTAGCGAAAAAATGTTTTTAACCATTATTAAAAAAGAAAACCAATAAGAATTTCATCATTTTAACAAGATCTCAGTATTTGGTGCAGCCCTTGTCTCACATATGTTGGGTTTTTTTCCTCATTCCTTTGCAAGTTGGAATTGTTTTGAACTGTGCGAATGATGTGCTAACATGAATGGTATAAACCATTCTTAGGGAGATCTGAGCTGCCTCTAATGGGACAATATTCTATAAGCACTGTTTTTCTTCTGGAATGTACAAGTCTGAGGAGGAAACAGCACTGGAGGAGTGTGAAGGTTGGGAGTAAGTTTAGATTGTGAAGCACTGTGGGTTGAGGATGAGGTGGAGTAGAGTTTAACTGCTCTGGTGAAATCAAATAATGAAGAGTTAGTAAATGGGAGAATATTGTTGTTGTAACCTTATTTTGACTGTCTTGTTTCTGTCTATTTTGATTCAGGCTTTATATTGATGATGTTTTTTTTCCATGGATTTTATGCCTCTTTCAATGAATACAATGATTTTTCTGTGATTGATGAGGGCTTGTGATAAATAAGACTGTCAACTGCAGGAACACAGCCATCATCTATTGCAGAGGGAGGAAAATGAAATGAATGGAACATAGGATTACAGGAAAACAGGAAGTTCATACAGCTAAAGCAGTGGAATGCTCCTGAAAAACTGTACTAGGCATAGGTCTATGGTCCTTTTTAGTTCCAAATGTGTTTCTTAAATGCAAACTTTCATAGGTAATCCAGCATTCTTCCTTACTTTTCTCATAGGAACTGAATTAGAGGTTCTGTGATTTGATTTGTAGTAGGTCTGGTTATTCAGAGCTACACCAGATATCACTGACAGCTGGAAAAACCTATTAAACTTTGTTAAATAAATAAATACATGTGCTGAAAATTTAGGCTCTAGAAAATTAGCCTGGGTGTCTAGAATTACTGGGTTCCTTCTAACTGTAATTTCTCGTTGTATAGATTGTTTCATTCCCTATTTGTAAGTTGCTTTTAACAGCACCTCTTGATCTGACTACATGCTGTGGAAACAAATGTAGTCAATGAAATATTCAGATACAATAATTACAAGCTTGAGAAGAAACCAGTAATTCTGTCTTTTGAGCAGTTCATAAATAGCAAGTTTGTAGTGAAGCACAAGTCTATAAATTGCATTGTGACTCTACAGACAAATATTGACTATCATGTGACATTGTCCATCTTGCAAGCTGAACGAGACAGGGCTCAGTGAAAAAAAAAAGTGTTCCTGTAACCTAAGACCACAACGTGGGGTTGTTCTGATAGCCAGAACATACAAACTAGTTGTGCTAGGCCACAGCAAATAGCTGCAGTAAGTCTGTGCCTGACTGTGGGCAATGATGGGTGAAGAACATGGGAACAGATCAAGCTTACACTGATACCTCCTGCAATATACCCTACCAGATAACTGAACTGCAGGTTGCATCAACTTCTCTCTGTTTAGGTGCCCTTTTAATTTAATTGCTTTTTGAACCCAATTACACTTTTATGACTTTTACTATTATCATTATTATTCTCTAACACCTCGTGACAGAGTTTTACATTTAATTATGCCCTGTATGGAAGGAATACTCGTCTGCTGTCAGATAGCTGAACTTGATGTTTCTTACTTCTTGCATTGTAAGAAAAGGTGCAAAAATCATTCACTATTCACCATTTCCGCACCATTCATGGATTTATGAGCTCCACTGTGTTCTCTCTCAACTATTTTTCCAGATTCCATCTTATTTAATTTCATAGGATAGCCATTCCATGCTTATGATGATTCTTGCTGGTTTTCTCTGTTTTCTGATTCTACTAACTGTTACAAATTGGTCCTTCATCTTACTTATATCTATGAGCTTTCATCAAGATCCAGAGAATCTTGTTTTAAAGCTGGGCTCGTTTGTGTTGAAATGAAAACCTACTTGTTCGATAAGTCCAACGTTCTTGATATCATAGTTTATCAGGTTGGACTTTTGTCACTGACATTTCAGATGTCAAATGAGTTCTGCATTCACAGGCACTGCTTTTGCAATCAGTCCCCGTGCCATTATTCTGTTACACAAAATTACTGAACTCACTAGTGCATTCTAGTGGCACAGCAGTGGGAAAAAGTAAGGGAGTTCTTTCATCTTTAAAACATGCTGATTTCCTCCTATGGATCCAATATACTGTTTCACTTCAATTAAGACAATTGTCTGTGTGACAGGAACCAATATTCACCCTATTAACACCCTTTCCCACCCTGCAGTGTGTTAGAAAAATGCCCATTTCAAAGAAGGTGCAATGAAAAGCATTCTTTCTTTACACATAATGTATCAGCTTGGATTATGCACAAACTATACAAAGCATAGGTTAGTAGTCCTCAACAGTGAATAAATATTTTTCTTTTTACTTGTGTGTTTTTATGTAGTTCTGTAGTTGTCTTGCAGATTTCTGCACTATTTTAGTAGTTCAGGGGCTACTCTAAGGACCAGAGAGCATGAAAGAACAGTAACCTGAGTATTCCACAAAGGTCACAACTCCATTCTTTAACCATTTCCTTTTCATCCTGCCTCACCAACAGTGTAGTGACTCTGACTCCATCAAATGATAGCCCTTATGCTTGAATTCCTCTTTCAGATGTTTGAGATCTGCTCAGAACTGTGTGCATAAAATTGACTTATTTATGGATTCAACTATAAATATGTTTCTACAACTCATGGAATTACAGAAATGTAGGCTGGATGTGATCTCTGAAGATCTGGACTACTGCCAACTGTAAATCAGGCCAGCTCAGGCTTTAACTAGTTGAGTGAAAAACGTCTCTGGATGGAGATTTCACAGCATTTCTCAGCAAATTGTTCCAGAGCTGTGCTAGTTTTCTAGACAAAACCTAACATCTAATCTGAAGTTCAATTAGTGTTCATCGCTGCATACTCTTTGATCTGATACTTCTGGGAAGAGTTTTGCGTCATCATCTTTGAACTATGCTTCAAGTAGTTCTAGGCTGTTATTAGATCACTCTTTGGCCTCCTCCTTGGCAGCCCAAAAAGCTCAGTTCCCTCAGCCTCTCCTTGAAGGTCAATGCAGTGTTAAATTACTTATTCTGGGTAGATGTGGATTAGATAGTAGGAAGAAATGATTTATATGAAGCTGGTGAGACACTGACACAGGCTGCCCAAAGAAGCTGTGGATGCCCCATCCCTGGAATTGTTCAAGGCCAGGTTGGATGGAGCTCTGAGCTACTTGAGCTAGTGGAAAGTGTCCCTGCCCATGGTAGTGGGGTGGAATGAGATGAGCTTTAAGGTCCCTTCCAACCCAAACCATTCTGGGGTTCTATGATTGTCTAGACATGGAAGGCTGATATTAAGCTTAAAGGTCTCAGATGAGGACAGCTAAAGTCCTGGACCACTTTATGTGTAAAACTATGCAACATTTCAGCTATGTTGAGAATGTACTTGAAATGCACCTGTTGCCCTTCAGCTAAGCAAATAATCTAAAGGCCTGGAAGAAAACAAAACCAAAAAACCCACCCCACTTGAAAACACTGAGTAAGGATAGAAATCAAATGAAATATGTTAACAGGAAGAGCAAAACTGGCCTCTATTTGCATATCTAGAACACAGTCTAAGGATAGAACATCCAGATATGTACAATTAAAGTATGGATGTTCATGATACTTTGAATATATTTTCAAGAACTGTGAGATTTTTTCCAAACTCCAGAAATACGTAGTTTGCTTAGAATACTGTAAAATGCTTCAAATCCTCCACACACACCCCCCACCCAAAGCAAGCGTAGGTATTACGTGCTGCTAATTTGCTTCTTAGAACTAAGGGAAGAACTCTCCTAATTTGTACTCAGGAAATCTTGATTTCCTAGCACTGTCAAAGACTCTGAAGATTTATTTTTTATATTTCTTTTATGGCATGTTTGCCCTCTTAAAACTGCTTGTGCCCCAAAATGATACACAGAGTGCATGCACTCCTAACTCCTATGTCCAGAGGCTTCTGTAGCATAAAGCTTTGTTGGCCTTTGAGGTGGTAAAAGGAGAGTGTTAACAGTTGTTTGCCAAGCAATTGAAGCACAGCAAGCTCTCCTTTAAGGAGAAAAAACAAGCTACCTGCCCACTTTAATGATTATCTTGGGTACTTTTAGCACGGTCCTGGCAGTGCTGCCCTGGCTGGACACTGTCCATGTAATGTGTAGGTTTTAATAAGTTGTCCCAGTGTGACTTTAAGTTTCCTTTGCCCTGTGTCAGCTGCAGTAGCATTGCTTTTGCCAATCTATCCTTATTACTCCTTCCCAGAAATATTGATTGGTGTTGCTGTTCTATCAGGCACAGGACCAATATCGACTGCTCTGTATTTCTGTTCTCTTGAACATACCTTTTTCTAGAACTTTCCTCTGGACTTGTAATTCTCATATGAGTAATGATAAATATAGCACCTATCACATGCACATTTTATGACTTCTAAATATAATTTTCCTGCACTTCGGCTTGCTTAGAAGATATGTATAGCTAGTCACAAGCAGTAAATCAGTTTCTGCACTTCTATTCTGCCCCTTTTCTTGTTGTGGAACAGCCTTTCATACCCTGGTCAGACATACAGGAGTAACCTTTATCTGGATCTTTTAGCATTTCTGTGGAATGATGTGTGTCCCAACCTTTCTGATCCTTGAACTCAGTAACCTTTTCCACTGTTCTTCCAAGAGTTTTCTATATATCCTTTCTTTAGGTTCCCTTTAATTTATAAGTCCTAGCAGAAGCACCTGTTGTCCTGCTCCTTTGCTTAGAAATCCCCTGGCTCAAAATCTAATCCTCCTCTCAGGAAATTTAATCAAACTTCTTTCTCAGCTCAGCTCTCCTTAGTATAATAATAGCTTGGTGTTAGACTGTACTTATTAGGATTAACAAATCTGTATTGTTCCTGATCTAGGAACACAAAATAGTTTTGATAGATAGTATTAAAGAGGGGTTTACCCCAGTCTGGCACATGTATTACATGGGTGCAACTGCTGTGTATCGATGTTTAACTCAGCACATACTCCTAAGACAGGATTTGCAGTTTCAGTGCATACCTGAAAAGTTGCAAGGATCAGTCTTCAAAGACAAATGTTCAGGACTCTGTTAAAGTAATATTCCCAATTAAATCTGCTTTGTCTAGTTTAGTCCACAATAAGCCTTAGTCACACTACAGTTTTTTTCCCATCACAGAGATCATACATGATAAAATATTCATGATATTTTCATTGTGATCCTATACAACAGCCAAAACCAAAGGTCCTCATATGATTCTCATTCACACTGTCAGATTCAGTTATCATCTGCAGAATTTTACATAAAGACAGTAGTAATATTTAGCAGGAAATCATCATGGGAGACAGTATGTTGCACTTTTGCTTTGTTAGGTTTATTTTCTCTTTCTTTTCTGCAAAACAGGTATCAAATACTGACTACTGCCTCCACTGCCAGTTCTGCACTTGCACATACAAAGTGTAGGTATGAACAATTACAGGACATTATCTTTAAAATGAAGAATTAATCTTGTAGCTTACAAATTTTGTTTTCTAGTATACTTTTCCCTCCTAATTTGAGGATGAATCTGTTTAAAAAAACTCAAAGCAAACTTGTTTTGTGCTTAAAACATTTTTTTGCTCTCACCATATAAATAGATATCTCCCTATCAAAATCACACAATATTTTTTTTCAGGGCTCTACTTCATATAATACCTATGTTTCTCAGCTTTCTATATGCTCATTTCATAGCAGAGATCCAAGATTCCTCTAATATAAAACTTTTTATAATCCCTTTCCATTTCCCTTCATTGCAGGGGCATAGATTAACGTGCTATGTTAGTTTCCCACCTTTCTGCACCTCACATTCCTCATACATCCAGGACACTGGAAGAACTTTTGGTAGGAAGGCCATGAATAGATGGTGTGTGCATGGATGTTATCTGTATGATAGATGTTAGATTGACATAGCTGCTTGTAATTATCCTGACCTTCCTGTGTTGTTCACGAGGTGACTGGTCAGGAATTCCTGCAGTGGTTTTACACTAATCTAGCACATTGTTTTGCTGATGGGATAATGAGTTTGTCTGCTTGTAGAATAAGTTAAGCTGCTAAGTGACTTAAGAACACTTCTTAATGAATTCAGAGTGGGACTTACCCTTCTAATTTTGACATTTTAGAATTCCCAACATTTTCCTGGAAAAATCTGGGATGCTAGGACTGGAAAGAAAAGGTTTGGAATCCAAAATAATTTTGTCTAGTCAAACCCCTATTGCTTACCCTGTCGCTTCTGGGAGATGTCAAGACTAGAAACAGGTATATACAGGATAACAGAGGTGGAGTGTTTTATCCCAGTTTAATTCTCCCTCAGTGAGGTTCTTAATTTCTTGGAGAGATCTAGAGAGTGAATTAGATTAAGCCTATTTACTTCTGTCCAGATTTCTCCAACTGTTTCTTCTTTTTGAGTTTTAGAGGAAAGTAATTTTTAACTCATTAAATTATCACTGTTTTTCCCATGTAGACCCACAGCCACCTGATCCTACCCATTCTTGTAGGAGTCTTTTTTTCTTCAACAAAATATGAATCATACAATAGTGTTTTTCCTTTTAAAGCAAGTCTCTTACCCAGCACTCAGTCAGGATGGCCTAACTGCTACACAGGGAGGACATTTCATCTAGAAGTCAATCTAGGCTTTTTTGCAAGAAAAGAGTCTCTAATTTATCCAAGCTCTCTCTTGCTTTCTGCATCATCTATATTTTCGTCTGCAAAGTTCTTCTGCTTTCCCTCTGCCTTCCTTTATTAAGAAATAGTTTGAATTCCTGAATAGCTTTGGCTATGACTATCTTGGCCAATGGTATTTCCTTTATTTTGTAGACTGTCATTATTTCAGAATGGATTCAGGGTTTTTTTGTCTAGTAACCTTAAGGAAAAAACAATGTTTACATCCAACTGATTCAATTACTTTTTTACCTCGCTATCTCTTCTTCAAATACTTTAGCTTCACCTGCTTTCTTTAGAAGGTCTGAAGTCATGGATCTCTAAAGAACACACTTGAATCAGAAAGAAGAGATTTGTGCCATTTTGTGAAACAGCTCATAGCTACCAGCGTATGTTAAATGTCAGCCAGTATTGCAAGGAAAGCCTCAACAGGAAAATGGCAACAGCTTTCACTGGTTCTTCCAAAATTTACTGACATTTAAAGATTTTCTACCTTTTCTGGAAAGCAAACATTACCATTCCTGCAAAAATTTCTTTCATTATTGTTTATGGTCTACACAAGATAAGTTTTATTTAGTTAAGGCTTTCAAATCCCTAAGTGCCTACCAGTTTTAAAATAATGACAAAAGAGAAATAATGACTGAAAGATCAAGTTTTTAGGTACTTAGGACAAATGGCAGTTAATTCCCTTACTTATGATAGTTTCATCATAATTTTTCATTTTTAATTTCAAAGGTCTCTCAGCTGTGACTAGAAAACTTTAATGTGGAAGCTGTAAGAAGACACTATATTCCAATTCTGCTCCATTTACCAAGGGATCCTTTTGAATGGCTTCCTGTCTTGGTAACTGGGTCTTCCCCTTTGAAAACTCTCAGTTGTTCTGAACTCTTCCCTGCTAAGCACATCTCTACCGTTCCAGAGGATGACCAGGGATGTTTGTATGTTTCCGAAGTATTGGAAGAATAGAAGCAGCCATCTGTTCCTTAGCATGTTCCTTCCCTTAAGCGACCAATTCCTTGTTCTCATGCTCAAAGCAGAATTTGCAATTAGCCCCCAACAAGGCCATCTGGATAAGGCATTGGCATTGTCTTGCTTATACCCCAGCTTGTATAATTATGAAATTACAGCAGCACATTTTTTCTGACCACCTGGCTATAGACTCCCTTTCAGGATTCCAGAACTGGAAAAGACACTGCAGGGAAGAATGCCTTTTCCTATCATTATTTTTTCTCCATGTTAATAGCAAATTTTAATAACACCTTTGGGAGTTGTACAGTAATTTATTCTATTTTTATTATAATAAGCCACAACCCTTTCAAGTTCACTTCCCCTGTGGTATGTACAGTAGTTTTACAGTAGTTACAAACCCACAAATGAGCCTGTTGTGTTAGGAGTGGATTCATCACATATTTTCAGTGTCAGCCTTCAGCTTAGAACTGTGGACACATTACTCCTTCAGACATAGCAAGATGTGATCTGGGTACCACACATTGCTGCTTGAAATGTGACTGATGCACTGAACAAACCGTGAGCCACCACCATTCTATGCTTCTGTGATTATCATTTGGGTTTTCCTTACTGATACATTTTCCTACTTCTGCTATTAAAGTTAAATCATTACACAGATTTTGGGGGCTCATTTCTGAAGTATATCATGCACTTATACCATGCAGCCACAGTCTTGCACTGATGTGATATAGCCTGCATCTTTGTTGGAAATGATTCCTGATTAACTTATTTGCATTTTAACTGAAATAAATTCTGTTTTGTTTAGAGAAGGAATTTATGACTTGCAGATATTCGATATTATAAAAATATTACATTGAAGAATAAATTTCTTAGCTGTCAAGATCAACAATTTACTATTTTCTTCTTTATATCACATGAGAGATCACCAAGTTCACACTAATTTAAAACTGTCAGTCGCCTTCTACATGTTCATTACGTTTCACAATTTATGGAAGGGTTTTAACTCTGCTTTTGTCCTTGGATTACAATGGAGGATTTGGTAGTAGAGGAACAGTATGAAAGACAGTAATAAACACAAACCTTTTAAAATGCAATATCCTATTGGCATGATTGCTCTGAGCACTGGCCAAAGACCTATATTAACTCTAAAATATTTTTTCCTAGACAAGTAGTAGCAAAAGCATTTCAGCTGAGATAAAAATTACTTGCTTGGTTTTATTATCACCTACAAATTCATGAAAGGAAAGCAGGAGTATTTGGAAACAGATCTATGATGTTTTTAGGGGATTGTCTGTTGTGTCAGGATTTTCATTGTGAAAATAAAAAATAAACACTCAAACGTATTTTTTAAGCTGTTTTTACACCTATAAATCTGTCTATATAAAGTAGCGTCAGATGCCCTCACCTTTACAGTGGAGGAGGTAAACAAACAACCCCCAGTAGCTGAACTCTGTAACTTTGCTTACATTTCAGTGTGCCACGAGGGGCTTGTGAGTCAGCTTTCACCATGGCTCCATTCTGCTGCTGAGGCAGTGCCAGCCCTGCCAGTGCAGCCCTGTGCTTCTGGGGCTCATGAAATCACCAGCAACTGCCAGCAGTCTGTGGGTTTAATCTGTTAACACTGTAAACACAGAACTAAATCAATGCCTTCATGGAACTCTGAGAACAGAGGATGCAATTCTGACCAAGTCTGTCCTTAGCAAATGAAAAGGAATAGTAACACAAAGTGAGGAAAGGATGAGAGGTAATTTGAAAAGCTTCTGTAAACCACTCGGCTCCTACTTCAGCAACTGTATACATTTTTAAAGGGTAACTTTTTCTGCATTTTGTTTTAGAGTAACAATAATGATCAAAACTGTTGCAGATTTCCTTTGAAGTAGTAACCATACAATATATTTTCATTCTTAACTAAAATAAAAAGTAAATTTGCAGTAAAAGATTTTTTCATATTACTTGTTGTTCTACAAACAGTGAATGATTCTTCTTTCTCTGTGTCACCAGTTGCAGCATGAATTTACTCTAGTGAAGTCAAGGGAGATGCACTACACACAACTGACAAAATTTCAGGACAGTTAGGCCAAAAATACTGTTATGTCTACTAATAGCCAAAACCATCCTCTTGCCTCCACTTCCCAAACAGGAAAACTGGCCAAAATACTTCACAGGCAAACAGCAAAAATGCCCAGACTAGATTATTATCATTCCCTCTGAACACAAGCCAGACAAATGGAATACATACATATTTGTAAATAGTCTTGTAAACAAAATACACTCTTGGGTTTTGATATCCCAAATCCCTTCTGTTCACTTACTCTGGGCCACTGCAGTGACTCATGATGTATGCATAACGTTTTTAAAACCTAAACATGCTGGAAAACATTAATCTTGCCAAAAATGCCTGATTGAGATATTTTCTGTATCTACTTTTGATCACACTTAAATACAATTTATTTGAATAATCTAGACTATTTTCTGTTCAAAACATTGCATCTGTTTACACCTACTTACAGGTGTAAACCAGTCAATAAACAGCCTTGAGTGGTGGGTACCATGGACAGCTCCAGCGGCACCACGAGCAAGTGTCACGGTGATAGTACCTCAGGAAAACTCAAGACAGCTGCTGATTCTTAATGGGCCTCTCTGCTTTCAGTCTATACCAGCACCGGATTGTTATCTCCGAACATATAACTGTGGTGGTCATCCTCAGTTGTTCAGAAATGGTTTTCTTCCACCCAGGGCAGCAGACAGAAAGCTGTTAAACACGTCTGGCTAAACTCAGCTTTCACCTACAAATATTCAAGTTGGCCTACCGCAGCAGAATGTGGTTGTTGTATTCTTTCAAGCTTACCCTTATACAGTGGGGGAAGTAAGGCAAGAAAAAAATTCTGAGAATGTATGGCAATGCTAAACTACACATCTAATGATGCAATGTTACAACTGGGCTGCTTGAGTTCCATCTTTTGAAAAAAAATCCACAGCAGAATGTTTCCTTAGAAAACACTCATCCCTTGTAATGAACCTGCCAACAGTGCTAATTGAAGTTTGAACAGAACCATATTTTCCCAAGTTATACCTATTGGTTTTAACTCTTCAGTTTTAGTTGCCAAATGTTTAATTAAAAAAGGAAGAGTAGTCTGTGGTGAAAGGTATTGCATAAAACAAGTGTATTGAGACCCCTGAAATTTCATGGTCAGGTAAGAAGGTCATCAAATGAGAAAACATTATTTTTAAGAGCAGATTTTGCTCGTTGATAGACACTAATATATTTTGTCTGCTTTCCACAGTGATGCTGAAACACTCTTGTGTTGTTTCCTCTCCTACAGAGTCGAATGGCAGAAAGTTTGCGTCTGTTTGATTCCATCTGCAACAACAACTGGTTTATCAACACTTCCCTCATCCTTTTTTTGAATAAGAAAGATCTGCTGGCAGAAAAAATCCGACGCATCCCCTTAACAGTCTGCTTTCCTGAGTACAAAGGCCAAAACACTTACGAGGAGGCAGCAGTCTACATCCAACGCCAGTTTGAGGACTTGAATCGCAACAAGGAGACCAAGGAGATCTACTCACACTTCACCTGTGCCACTGATACCAGTAACATACAATTTGTGTTTGATGCAGTGACAGATGTCATCATTCAGAACAATCTCAAATACATTGGCCTCTGCTAAGAATCCTTAGGCTTTATCTGTTTTCCTGGAGTGATAAAAAAGGGGCTAACCACTTCCACTTCTAGTGGGAATAAATGGGGCAATGCTTAGTAGCCCAAGGAGAGAAAAGGGGAAATCTGATGTATGTACACAGTTCCTCTTATGCCCCCTTAACTCGCTACATCATTTTCCACAAATAAATGTTCTGGAGAGTGAAAGCCTCCTCTCCAAGAAAACCACACACCCTCAGAGAAAAAAAAAACAACAAACAACTCAAAACCCCCAACCAAAAAAAAACAAAAAAGAGATTGAGGCCTAACTCTGTGGAGATGTTTTCACCACAGTCACTGCACTTTTATTCCATTCGTTCCATTCCATTTCCTACAGTGAGAGTGTTACCATGGTCTGTGTAAGAAATATTTCTTCATCCAGTTGTCCTAAAATTTTACTGACATAAAGATATAAACCTGGTGAGTGACAGATGAACTCGTTTGCAGGGTGTGGAGCAGGATGGTTGTGTTGGGGAGCAAAGCTAGTTCAAACTAGAAGCTACAGAACAGGAGAGTTTAAGCAAAATACTCCTTCAGTTAGCAGAGAACAGGCATGTACCCACGGTATTGGTCCCCACAGTCAAGAGTATATACACGTCCATCATGTATGCACATGCACATGACTCTCAGCATATACTATGTACACACTTCTGCTTTACTTTCCTGTTTCTCATGGACACTTTGCCTATTAAAGGAATTGTTGGTGCGCAACTGTTTTGTGATTTCCAAACTGACTAGCAGCTCCTTCTGCTCTCTAAGGCTTCAAATATGCAGCAAAACTACATTAAATGAATCTATGAATAGGCCAAATTAAGGTCAGTGTTTCTTCTACTGGTAAGGAGTTTTATACATCGAAACAGTCTTCTTGTACATCTTTTTTTGCCAAATCTTGTGGTGTTTCACAAAAACCAAACTCTATTTAAGAAGTAGGTTAATGTTTCTTTTTTAATACAGATTAAAAAAATAAATCACAAAGCAATTTTTTAAATTATTGTTGTAGTGTCTGGATTGCTGAATGTGAAAGTTGCCAACGGACAATTCTCTTCCACTGCTCCAAATAGGTTCTGGGAATTGTAATATTGTCACAGATTTCCCAAGAAGCAGGAGCCATGGAGATTGTGTAGTATATAGCCTCCAAAGTCTTTTTTTGTTGGTTTTTTAATTATTTTTAAAATGTGATGTATTATTAGAAGGTTAAAAATGAGCGATATGAACAATACCTAAATGTCTTGATATTTCAATTTAATAATTTAAATTATTTACAGTTTAGTGAAGTTAAGGAAACTGAAGAGATGCATTCCTCAGCTCCAGGTTTCATCTCATAAAGAAACACTACTGGATGGAATAACATTCCGGCAAAACTCTGAATGCATAAGAAGCTCTGTGGGACTATACTGGAAAATTTCAAATGGATCATATAGACCTAAGTCGTTGGTCAGTTGATTCTTTCCCCTGCCATAGAAAAGACTTCTTAAAGACTTCAGTGTAAAGTTGGTGTGTAAATATATGTTTGATAACTGTAAAGCACATATGTACACAGAGACACAGACACACATGCACACTGGAAAATCACCTTCTACTTTTGTTCCCCTGATGTACTATGATTAGTGCAAGAAATCTCAGCCAAGGGCTCTAAGAAAATTAAAACAAAATGGTTAACAACATCAACATTTAAATGGTCCACTTAAAAATAAATAATTCAAATGATACTGAATGTGTCTATAGTGTGTTCATTAATTGGTGTTACGACAGTTATTTGATCAGATCATGGTGAAGTTTTCTTTCCTTTATGACAGGCTGACGAGGTTTTTTTCATTTGCTCCAGATCTCCTGTTTACTCATCAAGGTTCAGCAATTTCAATCTTTAGAAATTATGTTTGACCAACTTAGTAAGATTTAAGGGATGTGTTTCCATTTATATCTTCACAAATTCTGATTGCATGGTATTATTATACTTTTGGGGGAGACTGTTAGCTGTGACCCTTGTTAGATGATGCTAGATGAATAATATCCCTGAAGTTTAAACAAAATTTGACGTCAAACACTTTGTTAATAATCTCTGACAGCAGCTGAAAATATTTGATAGTGCTTGGAGTTTTATTCCTTTGGTTCTTGGCATTTCTACAAAATGCATCAAAAAGTCTTAATCTTTCTTACATTATGTTTAAAATCATTTTTTGACCTGTTTGAGTATATCAAAATGCAGATGGGTTTTTCTAAGTGATGTGGAGACTTCAGCTGATAAAGAGCTGGGACTGCCAAGAGAACTACAATACTGTGATTCAACTACTGTGATTCAAGCAATAATAATTTTCAGCCTTGCTAGAGAATGTGACATAAGCAAAAATACTCTCTGAGGCTCAAGTCATAGGTAAAGACTTTAAAAACTCTTCAGTTCAGACATAATAATGGGGTAAAATCTATCTAATTTTGAATGAGGTATTTTATCTCCGTTCTGAAGCCACAGGGTCCCTTTAAGCATTTCCTGACAACACTTACACCTGAAGAGCAGAAGCAAAAGAGCCAACTAGGCTGTGCTTTCAAGGTATAAAAGGTCTGTCATGCCCCCAGGGAGTATTTAGGCCTTACTTGTAGTGAGAAGATAGTACTGCCTGTCTGTGATATTTGCAGACAGGCTGCTTGACTCTCTGAGTTTCCTAAAAGCTGTATTTGGTAATTGTATCTACAGGATCCTCTAAACTTTGCTTCCTGTTAAATTGCTATCATTTACTTGGGAAATTGTAGAGTGTTTCTAGTCTAACTTGCTTTCTATAGTGTAACATCCTATTATTGGCTAGTTGAATTGTGGGAAAGGTAGAAAGTGAGTCAGGGCTTCCTTTTCCAATGAAGGGTCTATTCGATGTCAGTGGCTTTCATGGGACTGTGGCCATTTCAGACTAGTGGAAGAAGTGACAAGCAAACCCTAGCATTCATTACAGCATAGCTTCAAGGTAAGAAAGCTGGATAGGAAAACTAAAGCCAGAAGTGTAGTCACTTAAGAGGAGGGTAGGAGACTTTTTATATTAAAAACCAAATATTTATTCAACTAAGAAGCTCCTTCCAACACAAGTATTGGAGACCATCTAGAACAAAGTGGAGAACAGGATGCTTTAAAAAAGGCCTAAGGGGACTTCCAAAGAAAAGCAGCCAGTTCCATTTCTCACTGCCTTGGAAAGGAGAAAAGAATGTGAAGCACTGCTTGTGCTCCTACTTGACTTGAGAAAAGCATAGGCATGGGGAGGAACAAAGCAGCAAATTAAGTTTAAATGGTCAATTCATAGAATCATGTTCTCTGAATAGCAATTTCTTGCTATTAAATCTCTAATAGTTTAGTTCCTATGATGGTTTTGATCTTAGTGTTCTGAGTCATTCATGGTTATTGTGTTTTCTGTCTGAAGAATTCAAGATGTTGAAATAAATTCTGTTTTACACAGAAGTAAAGTAATCCTATTTTCTGATTGTGTAAGAAAACTGAGGCAGAGGAAAGTTAAAACTAAAAAGTCTGAAGACAGGTGCTGAAATGAAATCCCTGGACTCTTAGTCATCCACCTGGATAAATCATGCCATTAAATTTGCATTCATTTTCTCAGTTCTCAGGTTTATCAGTGATGCAGTGCACTGCCACCTGAAAGTGCTGCATTAATACAGCTGGGATTTCACTTCACCTGGGCAACAATGACATTCACAGAAGAGATGTCCCATCTGCTGCAGTAAGAATGCCATCTGTCCTTTCAGCATTTGCACTCCATACAGCAAAACAAGTTTTGAAGGGAAAAAGGTATCCTTAAACAATCCTTATCCACACATCCAAATGGTTATGATCTTTAAAGGGTGGAGTAGTGGAGACACTGAGAGTCAGTAATGTAGGAGAAATATTATCTCTTGGGCTCTTCCCAAATAGATGTTCTGGCAACCTTAAAAGTCCATTGCCCGATCCAATCCACTCCAATCTTTGTCTAAAAGGATTAAGTACCCATAAATAGGATAGATAATGGGTAAGAATTATTAAACTTTTCCAGTATTAGCCATATTGCAATGAAATATGATTTTTCCTAGAACTAATTTTGCAGTTGTTATTGCCCAGGCCATTCCTCACTGCATAACACCCTTTCACTACCATTGTGTGTGTGTCAACCAAATGTTTTTACAAACAGTGAAAGTTTTGCTATTAACGTTTTCAGTGTTCTTAATTTTCTTCTCCTGGTGGTTCTTCTCCCTCTTCTATCCTTTACTGAATACAGAAATCTATCCTATTTTTGTCTTTCTTCTGCCCATTAATTCTTTTCACCAAGTTCTCGTTTCTTACAGAAATGTTAAACCTCAGTGTTCTCCCAGTCTTTGTGGATTTTCCCACCTTTTGGTTTTTAACTATCCCACTGTTCCTAGAAGATACTGGTATACATCCTTAAATTCAGGAATCAAAAATAGTCTGTTAGTGGATTTGCCTAAAATAACTACATTTTCCTAAATTACTTCTGTTTGGAGACAGAACAGGTGGCCTGGCATAGAGCTCACTGGAGTCACTGACCACTTCCCAGTTAACAGAAACAACTACTCTTCATGCCAAGTGCATGTGCAGCTTATGTTCCTTTTTGTCCAGCACAGAGAGTATTGCTTTATCGGCCTGTAAATTGCCTCAGCTCTAGACAACATCAGGAACTGAGCTGTGGAGTGGTGCATTAGTTGCTGATTTCCTCCAGCTGGTCCAAGGTACATCCTATCTCATTATCCTGACATGAGGTGTAGCAGTAAATGCAAAGAGCAAGACAGTTTCTTGGCTGGCTGAAGAAGGCTGAATTACCAAGCAGAGACTATTTCTGTATCTGTAGTATGTCAAATTAATCATCTCAGGCCTTGTGACTCTTACTACCTATTGGAAAATATTTGCTTGTTCTCCTTGACAATTCCCCAAATTGTCTCATAGCAAAGAAAAGTTTTAGCACCTTTGTTTTTCCTGTAAGTAGCCATCTGTGTGTGAGTGCCTTCTGCAGTAACACAGTTCTGCTCAAGGTGTTACCATCCAACCCTTAAACAGACATGTACATTTTTATGTATTTTATATTTTTTAGCTAAATATATAGAATGCATGGCTCAGAAATACACCCTTTTTACCAAGGATAGTTACTCAGAGATGCTTTCACAGACAACATTCTATCTTAGCTTCTACACCACTGATCTTACAGACTGTACATACCTGACAGGCTGAGGATTGCAGGTTTTTTCTCTTTCCCACCCCCAAACTGTCAAAGGACATTGTATGCAAATCTGGTCTGTAGAAAGCTACGCAAGACTAACTTAATCTTGTCAAGGACTTCTGTCCTAAACAAGTCATGGAGGCTTTTAATAGCACGAACATTGACAGAGAAAGTGGTCAAAATCTGGCATAATTTCATAGCTGAAGAAGTTAAGCTTTGGAAGAGCATTTCACCTAGAAAGGCATGACTCAAGCAAGCTATAAAAATACTGCTAGACACATCAAGCTCGCTGGGAGACTTGAATATAGGATCAGAAGATAAAGATTAAATTTTGCTTGCTTCACAGATGTAAATAGTTTCTCCACATTCATTTTTAATTTCTTATAAATAGAAGGGGGAATAGGGAATCTACTGAAAGATTAATTTTAAAGTTACAGTTTTCACCAGCTGGAAGAGAGAAGTTTAATGTTCGGATTAGAAAATTTATGAAATTTGTGCACCATGATGAACAGCTGACCCGTATTTTGAATAGAGGAGAACAAAGTGAAATTTTGATGCAAGATTCTGAAATACAAATTGAAGCATGCAGGCCACAGCCTGTGTCTTGAGCAGGCAACCTTAGCTTGCGTAACATGTAGGAAACTAAAGAAAACTAAGATGAGCAAAAATAGAAAAGATACTGTCTTAAAATATGCTTTACAAGGAAAAGGGAATTAAAATAGAAAAGATACTGTCTTAAAATACACTTTACAAGGAAAAGGGAATAAAGTAAGTCTGGAACATACCACATAGGGAATCAGGCACATTCACCTATCTGCATTTTCCATTTGAGTAGTTAAGTATCCAACACCCTACCTTCAGGTAATTTTGCCATAGTTTCAAAAATCTGATGGGTGTTCCTCCGACAGATATCGACTGGATCATCCAAGAGATCAGTGAGGGCAGAAATCACTCCATTTTTTATCAACCCTTGCCTAAAAACAACATGGGAGAGGAGATTTAACACAGCATAATAACTCATATCTATTTGTGAGATACTTAATCTTCATTACTCTTATTTATGTTGCATCTATCTGACAAAACTGAGGAATTCTGTTCTTCTTTCTCGCTGAAACATCTTTATCAGTTCCCATACCATTCAGTAAACCTGGAATTACACTTACCTGCCAATGCTGTGCATGGCCATGGTGTTGAGAACCTCTGTTGTTTTTTGCCTGACAGTGCTGTCCTCATGTGCCAGCAACAGGACCAGGTTAGCCAAGAACCCTGTGAGACACCACAGTCCATTTTAACACTTCTTACCTCCAGCATTAATTCGAAATAGCAAAACTCATTTTTATCTCACAGTTTGAAGTGTCACCAAAGATATTGTAAGGAAAAAGTACCCCATGAAAGCAAAGTGAGGTTCCCCCCTGAACCCTGCCCCACTGTGTCAGAGTTTATGGCAACAGGTCACTTACCTATTTGTATTGCCTGGTAGACTTTCTCTGGATCATGGACCAGGTCGCAGAGAGCCATCAATGCTCTCTGCTGTGTCAGCAGCTCAGGAGACTGTAACTCCTCGTGCAGCTTGGGAAGTGCCTTCATCCCAAACGCAACAGGAGCTTTTGTGGGATCTATCTCAGGGGGCAGCTTGGCTGAGATGCGAGCGTGTGCCATCCCAAACTTTCACAGGGAGGATTCTATCTCTCCCTAAAAACACTCCAGAATAGCTGTACTCGTTGACTGGACAGATAACGTGCCAAAAAGACACCTACTGACTTTAAACAGTGCTTCGAGTCCCAGAGAAGCTCTTTTAGCACACACACATCCTCAGGAAGCTATGTAAGCGGCCACGCTCATCAGCACTAGTTCCTCTGCTGGATTGTCTTATCTGATTGAACTCTCTACGGAACACTGTAGGGAGAAAAAAAAAAAAAAGAGGAAGTTTAAAATTGGAAGGGAATGTTTTTCTAAATAAAATAAATAAAAGAGCTGAAAAGCTAAAACAACGGCTAAACAGCTCCACGACTTCCCTGGTTGCCCAGCGCCCGCGCCCCGCGTACGCCAAGCTTCGTGAATACCGCCCGCGCGCCTGGGCACAGCGGCGCGACTACGCTCTTGGCGTAAGTCCCCGCGGCAGG
>NW_008689131.1:0-251 GCF_000695815.1 Acanthisitta chloris | reverse complement strand
GCGGGCACCTCCCCGCGCCGAGCCTGACCCGGCTCCACGCGGCACCTCTGTTGGAAGCCTGCTCAAATTAAAGGCTCTGGCTTCAACTACTAGAGAGAGAAGAGGAGGATTCATGTAGAGACTAATGCATGAAGCAGCCACATCCTCTTCGTTTATCTTTTATGCCAGACTGTTTGCCACTTGGGCAAAGCCGCAGAACACCGAAAACAAACTGACTTTAAAAAACAAACAAAATCCCTGCCAGAAGACAG
>NW_008689130.1:17602-17964 GCF_000695815.1 Acanthisitta chloris | reverse complement strand
ACCGCGGGCGGCTCAGCGCTCCGAGCGGGGAGAACCGTGCGGGATGTCAGAGGGAGGCGGCGACCAAAGGGGCTGGTTGGGAATCCAAACTTTCGGGGGGTTCGGGGTCGAGAGGGACCTAGTGACCCTCTTGTGTTTTCCGAGCTCTCCGTCTCTCAGCGGAGAAGAATTTCCATCAGGTTTGTTGTTGGTCTTGCATTGCTGTGTTATCTTGAAACTACTGTCCTAGAGGTATTTAAAATATTTGAAACAATATTTATGAATGAAGTCATGTCTCTTCAAGCGCTGGGCTTTATTAAAAGGAAAATAAACGGTCTGTGCTGATTTTAAACAGGAACCTGCCTATGAAGCTTACGCTGAAA
>NW_008689130.1:12431-17565 GCF_000695815.1 Acanthisitta chloris | reverse complement strand
AGAAAATAGTGCGGGGCTATTTTCTGCATCATTAGGCATGCAAATGGGTGTAGTGAGAACGTGCAGTTAAACAGATCGTTGCAGCAGTAAATCAGATCTAGAAGCACTGTATTGCTGGGTTTCTTATCATTTGGTTTCACTTGGTGCACTTTGTTCCTGGTGATTTCTTCCTCAGTTGAGAGAGAATAAACCCGGCACCTTTGATGTGCCCAGGGGAAACCTGCATCTTGCTGAAGCTCAGACATGGAGAAAAATGAATGAGTTCTTGCTTGCATTGGGACTGGGCCATCTCCTTTTAAACCATATGCTGTGTATTTTTGTAAAACCTGTGCCAGGTTCAATCACCTTCATTCAGTGTTGTGGGATCCTTCTAGAGTTTAACTCCATAAACCCGGCACCTTTGATGTGCCCAGGGGAAACCTGCATCTTGCTGAAGCTCAGACATGGAGAAAAATGAATGAGTTCTTGCTTGCATTGGGACTGGGCCATCTCCTTTTAAACCATATGCTGTGTATTTTTGTAAAACCTGTGCCAGGTTCAATCACCTTCATTCAGTGTTGTGGGATCCTTCTAGAGTTTAACTCCCTGCTCTATTGTGCTCTATTTTTTTTTTTGAATGCACTGGGAGTGTATTTTACAGTCATAGCTTTCAATTTTCACGTGATTAGGGAGCAAACAGTTTCCCATTACACTGGAAATGAGACTATTTCTCTCTTGCACAACACTTTACCATAGAGGCTAATCACTAATGACCACACTGGCATTGGGTTAATATTTTTGGAGAGCAGTGCTTCATCATTGCTGTTTATCACTGCAATTAATGAAACTTTCACAACAAGAAAGGGAGATGCAGTAGGTATTTCCCCACTGTTGGACAGTTTTGGACCAGACAAGTGCACTGCTGCTAGAATGTGTTTGCCAGTGAACTCGCTGGAGTTGGCTGCTGTTGTAGAAGGGCTGGATCTGAGCACTTGCATTTTAAAACAGTGCATGCTGCTTCTGCCTTTGAGACAGGGCTCTGCAGCTACCAAAATACATTATTTTTAACCTAACCTCAGTGTAACCAGCACGTGCTTAATTTTTAAATATCACTTAGAAGGAGAGCAAAAGTTCATGTGGCTCCATTGCATGACAACCGAGCGACCAAGTGCAGCAATGGCAGGAGCTGAATAAATTAGTAGAGGTAGCAGAGAAATTTATTTCAGAAAATAATTACTTACCTCATGGCAAATATTAACCAGAGGGATGTGTGACCAAAAATGGAAGAGGTCAACCACGAGTTTACCATTTCATTTTGCTGTTTTGGTGCGATTTGTCAGTTTCGAAACCATTAGAGAAACAAGACACATAAATATTTTACTATTTCAGCATGAAACAGTAATTCCTTAAGACATGAAGTCAAACAATATTAAAAAATAAAAAACAAAATACTCAGCCTTTCACCCAGTTCTTGCTTATGTGAGTGCTCCTTTTGCCCACGTGCTGAGCTGTACTCTGAGCTACACAGGCACAATTGGGTCTGTTCATGGAGAGTAACCTACCTCTGCTACCTGCATTTGCTTTTTCTGGGCACAGTCCTGCAGACTTTACTGTCATGAGTAATTCTTACTGAAGGCTTATCAGAGTGACTCATTGAACACTGAAATTCCCATGCTTTCTTCAGTAAACAGCATTGGGCCTGTTTACTATATTTAGTATTAGCTTGGATTAGCAAATCAAATGTTTTACTAGTTGTCCTGGGTAAGATGATATTTCTGAAATGTATTTCCTTAGGGCTGCAATTGCCTTTAGGGAAGGGCTAGTTCAGTGAGGCCTTGTGCATTTACTTTTATAGTGTACACTCATTTTAAACTGAGGCTCAGAACAAAATCACTCCAATGACTATTCTCTCCCTCATGTTAGTGCATGGTATTGCCAGGCCTTCTGCATGTGAGTAGCCTGGTTTAAACTCAGTGGGTGGACTTGAGAATTAAGAATGATCTTGTAGGCTAAGAGTTTGCAGGATCAGGCAAGCATGCAGAAAATGTCTGATATTCCTGAGTAACAAAGCAGAAATTGTGGAAAAATGAAGGAAGAACAGTCATTTTCTCTCCTGCAATGCAAAACATGTATTTTTTTAATTGGAAAAGTAAGTTTTGTAAGTCAGAGTGGGCAGGTTTTTCTTCTATTCTGACAGATTTGGTCTCTATATTGTAGCACAGAGATGACTGATAACCCCCTTCATAAAATTAGAAACCACACCCCCAGACCATCTGGCATATTACTTAAAGAAAAACACTACCCAACATGCAGCTTATCATTGTATTCAAAAAAAATCCAGGCCAGTTTGGCAGAGCCCAGTGCTGCATGTCCCACTCAAAGAGAAACCCCTGTAAAGGCAACACGAAAATTCTCTCTTTCCATCAGGAAATTGGGTCTTATATGAATTTGCTGCGATTGGGATCCACAGGCAGTGGCAGAATTGCCTTGGCATGCTGGAGAGCAGGATCTGACCCTATTTAAAGGAGAAAGCATGCAGGATCCCAGGAAGTAGGCAGCTCTAGTGTGCAGAGTACAGTTTTACTACTAACAGACTAACTCACCAAACGGGGGCATTTCCTATATTCTGCCTGTGAAGTTCTCTTTGGCTTAGCAGAGTGTTTTTTTTTTTTTCTCCTCTCACTTCACCTCTCCCATCTGTCCTGTGGGAGGTAGAGTTCATTTCATCATCTATTATGTTTGCCTCCCGCTGGGAACAGATTTTCCCCCAGTCATCTTGCGTGGGGAAAGGCAGGGCTGAGTGTGCTTCTTTGCATGGTTTAAGGGCATCCACCGCAGGGTCACCTTAGGCCATGTGAATTTAACGGCCTGTGATTAAGAACTAGCAGAGCAGCTTTCGTTAAGTGGAGAAATGTTCTAAATTAACAGTAGACTTTAATGGAAAAGTGTTAGATTGCTGCGGAGCTCAATCTATTGGAAAATCTGCTGTTGACTTTGTGGCTTTTGGCGTGGCTCTCAAATGAAGGAGGTTACAGTGCAGTGTGTTGGCTTTCTTTGCACCTCTTCGACTTCATAACAGGCATCTGCCATGTGTGCTCTGTGTTTTTCTGAGGCAGATGAGGGAATACTCCTCCTCCTTTACAGCTGGTCGATCACATCTAGGTAAAGGCAAAAAAAAAACCCAACCCTAAACAAAACAGGATCTTGCAGGCTGCTACTTATATTTCCTTTAATAGATCAAAGTTGAAAACTTAATGACATCCATCTCTGCAGTTGGATGTCAGAAGGGCATATTTTGCATCAGCCAGAAAGAAGATCAAACAAACAGGCTGATGTTGCCTTCGGCTTTCTGGCTCTAGGACCCATTTGTAAGACAGACCATCTCAGTTTATTGTACCTTACATTGAATTCCTGCAGACAAAAAAGGAGATAATGAGAATTTCCTAAACTGTTGCTGTTGGTACTAGAAGTCTTGGATCTGTACTTTTTGGATGCACATCAAAGTGACATCTAGAAGGGTTTGTGTTAAGACTGTGTGTATTGGGGGTTGCACCTCACATAAAATGGTTTGAGAAGAAGATGGCAATGCAAAAGTATAAACTGATAAAATAAGAGGGATCTTAGGCTGCTTTCCACATGCTTCTTTAGTGAGAAGAGTAATCACGTATTGGCAGAATGTCACAGGAGCTCCGTGATTTATACTCCACGACCCAGTGGAAAATTGCCAATCTGACAAAAAAAGAACAATTTCAGCTACACTAATGGATTGACCAAGGCTAATTGCAAGAGTTTTTATACCCATCATTGATATGTTGTCAGTACATAAAAGATTACAGAGAAATTTCTTGATCGGCTGCCATGAAAACATTTTTTTATTATTAAAACGTTCAAAGAGAGCTGCATTAATCTGGCTCCCTGCAGCATCCTCCATCCTCACTTGCTGACAAGCAGTGTTCGATTGCTAAACTAAGAACCACTCGTTTGTAGGCTTTCTACTCTAAGCCTCATTTTGTGAGGCGCTAAGCACCCATAAACTCCCATTTCCTCTGCTAAGAGGTATCCTCATCCTGCAGCTCCATGGTCTTAAATCAGTTCATTAAGGGGGAAAAACTGATGCAAATTACTCACGAGGCTTCCTGAAAGTTAAACTAGAGAGTGTTATTTGTAATTACTGTACCATAGTAGTTCTAATGAAATGAAACAAAGTCTTCTGGCCACACATCCACGCTCAAGTGTGGCTTTCAGAACTGACTTGGTGATTTCTCAGTCCTGCTCAGGCAAGAATCTTGTTGACTTAAAGATTGGTTCAAGTGCAGTGATTTTCCCATTGACTTCGCTGGGAAATGGCATTCCTTCCAAATGCCTGTGGGGATCAGGAGGGACAACAAAGAGCCTTTAGCATTGTGGTGTCTTCTGGCTCCAGCCATGGACTCCATAATTCTGTTCATTAAAAAACCCTCAACATGTCAATAGAAATAATGCAATTTGTGTTGCATAATGCATTGAGGTTGGACTGGAACTTGTTTTGCAGTCTGCTGTGCTAGCTGTGCAGATCTCATTCTTTAACCCTCCCAGAGAGACATGATCTTCTGAAATGAGATACATGCTTAAGATATGTAGTGAGACAGTGAGATGCAGTGTGAGCCAGAGACCTTTTTCACCTTAGAAATCATCTTAGAAGCAACACATGCTACTTGACATGTCATTTGGCTTTATAAACATGATGGTAGAATATGGGTAATTGCAGCTGAGATCTGCCCCAACCCTGGCAGTGTTCACAGCCAGGTTGGATGAAGCCTTGAGCAGCCTGGTCTGGTGGGAGATGTCCCTGCTCAGGGCAGGGGGTTGGGGCTGGGTGGTCTCTAAGGTTCATTCCAACCCCTAAAATTCTATGATGAGCACATGGCTTAATGTATTGGTTAGCTGATCATATTAGTCCATTAGTCTTACCAGTTTCCTTAAACAGGACAGCAAGAAATCTTTCATATTAGAAAAGAGCTGTGCCAGTGTGTTGAGTGTGGGATGAGGACCTGTGGCTCAAACCTGCCCTATCTATGCCCACCAAGCAGTTTGGATTAGAGGCATTAGTGTTCTGTTTAATCTCTTTTGAAACACTGTTTGCTTGTGGACAGGGATGCTTCTTGCTCTGAGCTTA
>NW_008689130.1:0-12372 GCF_000695815.1 Acanthisitta chloris | reverse complement strand
TTCCTGCTGCTTTCTTTTGAGTATCACTTCGTTGCCTCAAATTGAGGGAGAGGTTGTGACAACTCGAAGCTGCCAAAAAGGAGGTCAGCATTGAGGTGTTGGGTGTCTGAGTGCTAGGAAACAGAAGAGGGCTGGAGGCACATCAGAACGGATCCTCATTTTGCATAACACCATTTGGGATCAGGTGGATGGCCTGGTGCCATTGGAATGGGCTGTGGGAGACCTGGCTCCACTCCTCAGCTCAGTTGCAAACTTCCTGTGGGATCTCTGGCAAGCCATTTTATTTATCCCACTGATGAGTTTTCTGGACTGTGGGGTACAATAAAGCAGAAATAAAATCCATTAGTCATTGCTGTGTTACATTACAGGACTAGGACTGCAAAAAGAGCCCACTACCAGCTAATTAGGTTCCAAATCTTCCCATCAAAATTAATGGGAAACAAGCACACTACATAGCAAGTAGGAGCCAATTTATTTGAGTAAATTGAGACTCTGGATTTCACAATGACTTATTTCATGCAAGGATCTGTTCGGCTGATAAGGAAGATAGGACCAGTGGGTGATCCTGGCACTACCTCTTGGACCTCCCATTTTATCTTCTATTAGTATTTTCCAAGAAGTGATGATAAACCCTGAGGCACAGAGCTCTTTCTGAGGTCCTGAAGATACCTCTATCTTCATGTCTTACCTGGCTCTGCAGGTGATTTCACAAGCAGAGTGTTCCTTAGGGCACTATTTCTTGGAGGGAGGAGAAGATGGGTTGGTTTGTAGTGCAGAGCCTTACGACGTGTGTGACTAATAAAACTGAGAATAAAGCAAGTTCCAGAGTTAAAGTCAACTGTATGTACAGAATGAACTGGAAGCAGGGAGCATGTCAGTGCAGAAGATGGGAGTGTAGGATGTTGGTAGCTTGTAGAGAGGCTAATTGAGTACTGTGTAATATCCCCTTACATTTTTTGTGCACGTCACAGTTTTCTTTGGAGCCAGCAGTGAAACCTTGAAACTCTCCAGTAATGTTACAGAGAGTACTCCAAGCAGTAAAGTGCTAAAAACCTCAGTTTTGATGTACTGTGTGTAGTCCTCTGTTTGCTTACATCTTCTTGATCCCCTGTTTGCAGCTTGTGCTTGTTGTTTTCAGAACCCCACTGCATGGGACACGACCTGAACTGCTTCACTTAACAAAAGCAAATAGTTGGAGCAGTTATTTTGTTGTTTTTTATGATAAATGAAATGCCAAGTTTTCCATCTTTGCTTTTTCTCATGGCCCTTTAACCCATGTGGTAGGCTTATTTAGGGAACAAGACAAGCCTGGATGCAGTCCCAGAGTTTGCAGTAGCTTCAGATGCCCCTCCAAAGGTTAGGATACTTCACAGGGGATTTGTTCTGCAACAGAGAGGCTAAAAGGAAACCCATGCTAGTTACTTTTTGCTTTTGATTCTGTCCTAGCACTGCCCTGAAAACCAAGCAAGAGAAAATTTACAGAGGCAGCATTGTTGCTACTGGGTCTGTAATCCCATATTTTCTACTGTAGCCTCATAGCAGAACTTCAAAATGCTTGCAGGAAACATTTCACATGCAGTATGATTGTTCCTATTTCTACACCTTTCCAGTAAGAAAAGCTGTATTATGCCTTTCACATGAAAATGCAACTGTTTAACTTTAGATATGGTTCTCTGTCACGGTGTGTGTGTGCACTGATTCTGGGGGCTTTCAGTAAAATGGATATTAGAATTAAACTGTGTATACTTATACATGACATTTAGCTATGTCTATATCTTCCCTGCCTTATGCCCTTGCAGTTGGATTAACAGGAGTTACCTTAGACTAATTGCAACAGCATTTGGTTTGTGCATATGACCAGCACAGATTTATATGTATAGAACAGTGACATTGATGCAAATAACATACCTGAGGTTTAATTTTTTGTTTCCTCTTCTAGGATATGAGGATGTTTCAGAGACAAACTTGAGATCTTATAGTGTTCGTTCTGCTAAACATGTGCAAGAGAATCGTCCTGTGCCCATTCGCAGAAAAAGAAGCATTGGTAAGGAACAAGCTGTTTGTATTGGGGAGTGAAAGCAGAGGGGGTGATTCTGGTCAGCCAAGCAGGACATTTCAGTGGAAAAATGTGACACACACAAAGGGAAAAAAGGCCATTTCTCCTTTCTGTCTTTCTTCTTGCACAAAACGAGCCGTTGCCTGAGCTGTCTCCTGGAGGATGTCCATAGGAGACAGACAAGCACAAATTCTTTACATTCACTTTCTTGTTGCAGCATGTTGGAAAGTTAGGGCTCAGTTAGAAAATGCTGTGATATTCGATGTATAATTCATAGTGTGGGGAACAACTACAGCAGTGTGCTTTAAAAAACATCAACAGTTGGTAGAGTTTTCAGTACAGAAGCTCCACAAAAGGAAACAGCTTGACTCTTGATTCACAAGAGAAGTACAGTTGAGCCCCAAAATTAAAAGCCATTGATGGAAGTGCTGGGGCATTGATTTCTGTCATTGCATAGGGCACCGGGCATGTTTACAGAGGATTTTATTCTGATTAAACAGTAATGCTGGTGATCCAGCAAGGCCCAAATATAAATGTAAAGAGCTGCTAGACTAGGATTTGTATGCCATGCTCGTTCATCTGATTAGGTCTGAGTGTTCTACCATGCCATTTGCAGAAAACATCCATGATCTTCTCTATTATGGGTAATTCAGAGTCAGTGTATTTGTACTGGGAGCTGTGGGGGGACGCAGAGATAGCACAGTATGCTGTCAGCATGGATTTGCAGTGTGAATTGGCAGGCAGGCTCGGCACATTGAATGCCTCTAGAGAACAGCGGTTCTGAAACAGTCTGCTACACTTGGCACCTTACCCTGCAAGGTGTTGAATGCCTCCCCATAAAAGTCAGTGGGAACTGGATATGCTCAATAACTTGGAGGAGTTGCCAGCTATCTTGCAGTATTGGATCCGTTAATTTTCTTGAGTTCATGGCACTGGGGATTGAGGGAAAGAATTTTCACTCTATTTAGTCTATTGAAGTGCATCTCTTTCAAAACTAAGCCTAGATTTTCATGTAACAGGCACAGGCCAGGCCTGAACTTCTTGCACTTCAGAAGTAACTGAAGAAGTGCAGGCAGTGTTCCAGTTCCCTGACACATCTAACCCAAAGCTAGCACTGCTTCCACTGTAAGGCAAAAAAAAGAAGAAATCCAAGCTGTCTTTGGAGGACTTAGCATCAAACAACTTGTCCCTGCAATTGCTATTTTTTTCTGGACTGTTTTGAAATATCAGCTTGACCTCTTAGGCAGTCCCTGGGTTGAGAAGGATACATGGTTTGGGTCATGGTGGTATCACACAGTAGTACAGAGGTACTCTTTACAATCCTCATGTGGCTGAAGCTATGGCCTACAAGCTCACCTTACCTGAGCCCAGTAGGTTTTTACGTCATGCTACTCTTGTGGGTTTTGCCTCATTCAAGAAGTTACAAATTAAATCAAACCCACCATATTTGAAGCTTTGTAACTTCACACCAAATGGCAGTAGCCCCTTGGAATGGTGGATGGACCAGACCCTCTGGTGTGAGGATGTTAAGGTTTTGGAAGTGGGAAAACAAAGCTTGACTGTTTCAGGCTGGTGCAGGTTATTTCTCAGCTGAACCAGTTTGGGTAGGATACAGATCCTCAATGCAATTTCTGAGAGGCTGTTTACCAGGTATTCGATGCTTGTGTGATAGTATGTGTGTGCAGCGATCACCCCAACGCTGGAAAACAGCAGCTGCTGTTACACAGTGGCTGTGAGGCTGTATTAGAGGCTCATCTACTCTGGAGGCTTGCTGTCACTCCTAAAGAGCCAGGATTGTCTTATCTAGTGGTATGTGCTCCGAGCTATGTTGGCAGCCAGACCATTGTAAACCCTCATTTTAGGGCTGGGCCGTTGGGCTCCCTGGGGTAGCACACACAGTTTAGTGGTAGGCAAACAGTACTCAGCACCAACTTGTCAGTAAGCAGTGTGAACTGAGAGCACCATCACAGCTAAAGGTGCCATTTCTGTCTGGTGTGAAGTATCTGGGTGCTGTGAGGTGGGAGGAGCTGCTCACCTGGAGGTGTGACTCTCTTGTGTCCGCAGAGGAAGCCATCCCGGCTGTCTGCAAAACACGGACGGTTATATACGAGATACCTCGGAGTCAGATCGATCCCACCTCGGCCAACTTCCTGATATGGCCACCCTGCGTGGAGGTGAAGCGATGCACTGGCTGTTGCAACACCAGCAGTGTGAAGTGCCAGCCATCACGGATACATCACAGAAGTGTCAAGGTGAGCAAAGTGCAGAGCCCTAAGAGGGTCTAAAAACTCCATGGATTCTCTTGGCTGTTCTGTATGACCTGGATTTTTATTATCAAGATCAGCTAGAATGCTTCTCTCCATTTCGAGGGAGCAAATGGCCTTTTCAACTTGCATGATCATTGGAAAATCTTGGGTTTGGTTTTGATTTACTGTGAGGGTGGTGAGACACTGTCCCAGGTTGCCCAGGGAGGCTGTGGCTGCCCCAGCCCTGGCAGTGTTCACAGCCAGGTTGGCTAAAGCCTTGAGCAACCTGGTGTGGTCTGAGCTGTCCCTGCCCAGGGCAGGGGGTTGGGACTAGATGTTCTCTAAGCTCCATTCCAACCCCTAAAATTCTATGATTCTATGCCTTTCACAGGATTCCCTTTAGGTTTTGTTCTTTTGCAATGAAAATAAAGTGGGTTGTGTCTTTCCCATGATCTCGCACAGCACAAATCTTAACTTTAAGAAGATAAAATGACTCAAGGGGCATTGGACTTAAAAAATAAATAAATCACAGTATGGAATGCTGTTTTCTTAATTAAATATTATGCAGCCTAAATTGGGCTTTTATATTTGACAACATAACACTTTTGATCTGGAAAAATGTGTTTCAAATTATCTTACCCAAGGGATAGAAGACTCAACAGCTTCATGCTTTATTTACTCATTAGAGAAAATCCCTATTGCAACTTTCCAGTAAATATTACGTGAAATATTTATGTTCATTTGGCTTCACTCTGTTCTAATTTTTATCAGTATTTAAACAAGTACTGTTGATCTACATCTGTGTGTAGGAGATTAGGCTTACACTTAGCATTCATGTTGTGAAGACTCTCAGTTCTTGTTGCCCTGAGAATTTTAAGAGCAGAGTTTAAAAAAAAACCCAGCACATTCTTGAACATAAAATTGCTCAGCACAGCACAGTGATTGCTGTACTTGCAGTGGATTTCTTACTGAGAAAAGGTGCTGTTCTCTTAGTGCTGTAAGTCCTAGACAGAAAATAAGGCACCTAAGCCATTTCATTGTTTTCCTTACATGCAGACATGGCTCTGAGCAGGGTTTCTTTTTCTCTTCTGTTTCTGAACATCTGAAAAATGTTTTCACATCCAAAGAAGCTGGAGAAACATCTGAGCAGATTCCCTCAGTGTTTCCAAAAATAATCATACTTCACACTTACTTTCTGCCTTGCCTTTGTGGGGTATGCTTTGCAGAAACAATGAAGAATGAGCTAAAAAGTGGAATCAATAATTATTTGAAGGTTCAGAACAAGCTGGGGAGGTTGAAGGACTACAGTAGTGAAGCCTTTCAGAATGGGAGCTAAGCAGCAAAGTGCCTCAGGTTATAATATTTAGTGCTCTTGCCTTTGGGTTTGATGTGGTTTCCAGTTAATTTTGTGTAGCAGCTAACGTGTACAAAGGATTGCATTTCTCTCCTGAAAGAGTAATGATGACGAGGATGGGTGAGTTAGGGGTGTTAGTGTCTGTTACAGAGAGATTTCCTTTCCTGTCTGCAGAAGTATTTCAGTAACATCTACGGATTGTTGCTTTTGCCTACTGAGATCAAATATTTACCAAGTACCAGACTAATTTATTTGGAGGGGTTCTGTGCCCAGCAGAGACTTGAGATGTGTGTTATGAACTTGCCATTGGTACCTGTGTGTGATATTGCAACCTTAAACTTCTTTCCTACCCCTGCAGTCATGGAGGGGATTATAGATACAGAGAGAGGTTTGGCTGTTGACTCCTCTGCTGCTGGGGACACTGAGCATTCCCTAGAAGCTGCAAACTCCCTGACTGGCAGCAGCTTTGCAGGATATCATTGCTGGGGCTGCTTCCCCAGCACACAGAAGGAATCTTAGTCTCACGTTCAGTCCCCTGATACAGTTGTAGTGCTTTTAGATTTGCATTCATTTTAGTAGGGCACAAGCTAAAAGTAGGCTCAGCTGAGCAGCTGCTTTTCGTGGCTGTGTAAATATATTGCCACCAGCAATATCAATACACGTCAGCCAGCTTTGGAGGGCAGTTTTTTTTCCTCCAAGCTCCAAGACTGCTCCAAACAGTCATTAAGTAGCAAGGAAAAAAAGGACAAGAGGTCAAGCAGGAACAGGATGTTCATTGTAAAGGTTGTAGGCTGACCCCACTGTCACACCAGAACTCTCAGAACAGAATCCATATTTATGCCCTCCAGAGTCAGATCCTCTTGTAGCTTTGATGTAATTGATGGTTTTCTGAGCCTTTTGCCAATCCTACATTTCGAGCTGAATGTCTGCTCATGCCATTAAGTAGCTGGCCCAGAGAGAGGGTGGCTGGAAAGGTAAGGGGAGAGGTTTTGGAGAGCCTTCTCAGCTATTCTGCAGTGAAGCTGGAAAGCCAGCTTGTGTTTTCCCCTGATGTCAGACTGCATAAAGGCTCTCTTTTGATTGAACATTGAAAAGGCTTTCCCCACTTCCTCCTCATTGACAAGGTAGTGAGATCATAGCTGGCCCATTCACACTAGAAAAATGTTCATCCAGAAAGGTCAGCAAGTGGGTTTGCATCATCCAACAGGCAAAAGCAAAGGGTGATTTCTTTGTCTTGCTGAGGGCCACTGTAATCAAGGTTGAGAGACAGCCATGGCACTGTGGGAGGAGCAGTGGAGGTGCTTGTGTGGGGCATTCCATTCTTGGGACATGATTCAAAGGCTGGAGGGTTTGGGCATGTTTTTGCTTCACTTTCTCTGAGCTTTGGTCAGTGAAAGTACCATTAATAGGCTTGTGGAATTGGAGCTGTAGGGAGGCTCCAAGCCAGGGGTGAGGGTGGAACAGCTTCCTTGAAGTGGGTCTCCTAAGGTTTCCCATTCCTGGGGTGTGTTAGTGAAAGGTAGGTTTGCCTTTGAACCCATGAGAGCACAGCCTACTGGCCCTAAAGATAGCTCGTTCAGCAAGCTGCACCTGCACAAAATCAGACTGAAATGAAGAGGCTGGTTGGGAGTTGCTCCTTGGTAGGAACAAAAGGATTGCATTTCTCTCCTGATAGAGTGATGGTGACAAGGATGGGTGAGCTAGGGGTGTTGGTGTCTGTTACAGAGAGATTTCCTTTCCTGTCTGTAGAAGCATTTCAGTAACATCTGCAGATTCTGTTGCTTCTGCCCAGCGAGATCGAGTATTTACCAAGTACCAGAGTGTAATTTATTTGGAGGGGTTCTGAACTGAGTGTGCCCAAGAGGTTTTTTTGTACTATTTAGCATGATGATGGTGGTGGGTTTGGTCCCAGCAGCAAAAAAAAGGTTATACTGTAGAGTAAATCCTGCCTGTACTGCTAATTAATAGCCAAGCTGAACATTCTGGTTGGTGCAGCAATGCTTATTTCCAAACTAAGAGCTAAATGAGTCCATCTACCTCAGCTTGTGCTGGGCCTTGAGCCATAGCCTTGTCAACTTCAACCATTTCTGAATATCCAACGTTGAGGTGATCTGGGGAAATTGAACCTATATTCTTACAGTACGTTAATGTGAGTGAAGGTAAGATACAGAGGAAAAGCTGGAAGGGAGGGAATGCAGGAGCAGCTCCTCAGCTGTCATCAGGGAGTTGTTCAGAGGTTTGGAGATGGAAAAAAGGCAGGAATTCAGGACAAGTTGTTCAGCAGAGCTACACATCCTCTGAGGTTAAAAAGGCCTTGCAGAACAAATGGGATGTGTAGGTGAAATGGCTCTTCGTCATGTTTGCAGGTTTAAGGACATTTATCTTCCACGACTGTTTCTGTCATTAGGACTTTGATTTAGCTGTGGCTAAACTGGAGCTTACAGCCAGCACTCAGTGGGACCTGCAGGCAGGAGCCAGGTATCAAAGGTCACTTTAGGAATGGGAGAAACAAAGGAAGCAATGATTCAGGTGAGGGTGGAAAAGCAGCAAGGAGCCTTTTGAGAAGCCCTGTCAGCCTGGCAGAGACCTGGGGTCTGGCTGCTCTGCTCAGGGAGGAAGGACACAGAAGAGGACCCTGAGGGTCCTGTACCCTGTCTGGGGATGGGACAGGGCTGGAGTCCCCACCTGGAGCTGGGACAGGGCTGAAGTCCTCTCTGGAGCTGGGACCGTGCTTCCCTCTGCCCTGGGCACTGGCAGAGACCCTCTGTATCCTGGAGCAGTGACAGCTCCATCCCCTTTAGTGTCAGACCCTAGTGTACCCCTGAGCTTTGCATCTCTGCAGGGACAACTCTCCCCACCATGACTTGCAGTGCATGAGGCTTTCCCGGGGCAGGAATTTTGCCAGAGCAGTGCCCTGTAGCTGTGTTTGCAGGGTGGGTGGCTGCCCCCTCCCCAGCACTCCCCATGCCACCTGTGCCAGGCAGGCAGCACAGCTGGCATGGTGTGCCCTGGCAGGCACCGTGCCAGCCCTGCCCTCCTGTCCCTGGAGCAGTGCCCTGCAGGATCCCTGAGCCTCCCCAGTCCTGTATTCCCTCTTGACTTATGTCTTCCCTGCAGACAGGTTTTCCCGTCATCATAACAGCATGCTTTTATTTTAATACAGAAGCGATAGATGATTCCAAAAAGTGTCCTCATTCAGTTGCTTTTTGGGTTTGTTTGCCATCCAGTATTTAGGTATCAGCCACATGAGTTCTGTTATTAGGAGGTATTTGCTGTGTTGAGACTTCTCTTGCAAGTTGAAAGAGGGAAATTTAGGTTAGATCAGGAAGAAGTTTTTTTCCCGTGAGGGTGGTGAGACACTGTCCCAGGTTGCCCAGGGAGGCTGTGGCTGCCCCAACCCTGGCAGTGTTCACAGCCAGGTTGGCTAAAGCCTTGAGCAACCTGCTCTGGTGGGAGGTGTCCCTGCCCAGGGCAGGGGTTGGGGCTGGATGATCTCTAAACTCCATTCTAACCCCTTACCAATCTATGAGTAAGTTCCTTCCCATGATAAATTTGGCTTTGTGGTAAGGTGTTTAGGAGATTTCTGTGTACAGTTTTGGTTTTTTCCCTGCTATTAGTCCCCGATTTCATCTCTCCCAGAGAAGCTTTAGCAAGCATGTTCCCATGATGTTTCCATTAGGCCACATATTTTTACCAGATCTAATTTTCATTTTTGCTTAGCCCCTACACTGCATTGCAGGATGTAGCCCTGGAGTCTACATTGATGCGAGGATGGTGCCACTGATTATACACCATTTAAGCTAGTCAGTTATTTCACTGTCTTTCTCTTAAAGAGTTTTTATATGGTGATATTTTGTGGCTTTGGAGGATTTGAGGATTTTCATTGCATTAGAGAAAAAGGAAAAGAAGTTTGTTGATTTGTTGAGGACTGACCACCTCAAGGCATTGGGTAATACACTTGAGAATAACTGTGCAAGATAAATACCAGGGAGAAAAGTAGAAAGAAGAACAAAAGATCTTTACACAAGGCCAAATGCCATGATGTTGGCACAGCTATCCCTGTGTATACCCACTGCAAATCTAACCTGCAGCCTTCATCGTTGTAGATCAGCCTTGTGTGTGGCATCAGGTGCCAACAGGTGATACAAACACTGCAGCTTATCTGGTTTGTGCTGCTTCGGCTTGAATATTTGCAACATCTTACAAAACAACATTCCTTTAACTTGTCTAGCATGAAGTAGGGCAGTGGAACATGTGCTGGATTGTATTTTAACTGCAGTAGTGATACCCAGCTTTAAACTGCTGCATAAATTCATGATGATCTTCTTCAAAGTATTATCTTTTCTGTTGTTTTTTTTTTTGCTGTGGTTTAATACCAAATAGGCACAGGAACTGCAGTTATCTTTCAGCTGGAAAAACCAATGAACACAGACTGAGGAGGCTTTAAAAAGCTTGATTACAGTTTATTTTTGTTGCATGTAATTTTCAATGAGACTGGTTTATTCTAACAGCTGTAATAAGCATGGCAGATCTGAAAGCTGTTTCGTGATTGCTGGGTCTCTTTCTTTGTCTCTGATGCTGGAGGTGTCTTAATTACTGTTTGTTTTCATAAATTTTAAGGATTAGTCATCCTTTGATGCCAGATGACTCGGTTGTACCATGCATTTTCAAATCTTCGTGTTCAAAGACTTGATGGAGTTGGGTTCTGATAGGAGATCTTGAAACACACTGCTTTGACCCAGAGTTAGGCTTTCAGCTAAAGCCTTCTTGTATGTCCCAGTTAGCTCTTAAGCTATATGGAGATCTGGCAGTTTTGGAAGATGCCTTTTAATGTGGATACTTTAGTTATTGCATCTGTCTCTGGAACTTTTGTTTGCTGGGTAAATGAAAATCATCTCCAGGTCCTGTTGACATAAGGGGTGGTGACTAAAACTCGTTGCTCTGTGAAAGCAAAGGCAGATCCCTCACTGGCTTGAAAACCCCCAGGGCTTTCCTCTGTCTTCTGTCACTGTCATTCAGAGGTCCTTGACAGTTGTGTCCACAGAGCCAGAAGAGTGTTCCTGGGAACTGGTGGGAATGTGGTGGGTTTTTCCAGCCACCACTCTCGTTTTGTGACACTGTTGTTCCAGTTTTGGAAAGGCAAGGGAATGATTTTGATAGTGTGAAGATTGATTTGGAGCATGAAATCCCCATCAAACACACAAGTAAACCATGACCAGGAGAGTGTAGTGTAACTGTAGATACTTTCTTTGGTAGTAACTGGAGGTTTTGGTTGGACCAGGCTTTGCAATGTGACTTTTGTAGAGACAATCAACCTCTCCTGTCCTTCTGCTCCCTTACCTCTGTTACAGTGTGTACAATGTGTGTACATGTAGTTTTGTTTGCTGGGACAGCCACATTGCAGTGCCCTTTTGTCAAATGCTGAGTAGGGCTGAAAAACAGTGATTTCATTTCAAGCAAATGATTGTCACCTATTCTGCCGTGTTTAACACAACTGAAAACTAAACATTGGGCCCCTTACCAACTCTCCAGCACTCTCTTTGCCCAAATTATGCCATGTTCCCTTGCATGGCCATGATCATCATGCCTGTTACAGTCAGCACAAGTCAGTGCTAACATCCCACAAGCCATCTCAGCACCCCAGAACATCAGTGTTTCTGCCCTCTGCACTGTTCCTCCTCTCCTGTTGGTCAGGATGTCTTCATGTTTGGTATCTCCCCACCCCAGTGTCCTTTTGTTCTGCATTAGTTTCCTTCAGAGGAGAGAGCTGCATGTAGCCAGAGCTGCTCCAGCATGCTCCTTCGTCCAACCTCACCTTGCCCTCCAGACCTTTTCATTGTAAGGGTGCCATAAGTTCAGTTGGAAGCAACTGGATGGACTGGAGAGAAATAGCAGCTATCAACAATAAAGCCAAAGGCTGGATCCAGTTAGTGACTAGTAGTTCCTTTGGACCTAAAGACATTGCATGGGACCTGTTGTAAACAAGTCCCAGCTCATTGCAGGAAGGGAGTAGGAATGAGGTTGCAGCTTTCTAAGGTGGTGTTCAGGTCCTGGTTCTGTAGAGTTGAGCACTTGATGTTCAGAGGGCTCTGGAGACACCAATTTGTTAGTAACAAAATGTACTACAAACCAACCTAATGCCTTTACTGTTAGCCTTTAAGAACAGTGGTCAACTTGTACAGAAGATCATGCTGGAAGTGGCACTTTACAACAACCACCACTGAGTTGAATCCCTGTAGAAGTTCATTGTGGTGTGTGTGAAAATTGAGGTGCTTCAAACTTCAAAAATGAATGGGAAATTGTTTTATTTCTTGGGGGTAAAGAAAATTGTTTCAAACTGCTGAACTTGAGTAAACAAATAGTCTGTGCAATAAATACTTACACGATGCACAATTAAGATAAAAGGTGATTAGTATGCTAAGATTTTATATGGGCTTGGCTACCTGAAAAATAGAGGTATATAGTTATCTGTCTGCAGTTGTGAACTATAACCATGTTCATGTGTCTCAGTACATGCCTCATCGTATTTTATAGGTGGCAAAAGTGGAATATGTTAGAAAAAAGCCAAAATTAAAAGAAGTTCTGGTGAGATTAGAAGAGCATATGGAATGCACCTGTACATCATCAAATACTAATTCAGATTATAGAGAAGAAGAAACTGGTATGTTTTCCTTTTATTTTTGCATTAATGCTGATTTCATATGGACCTTATATAT
>NW_008689129.1:0-474 GCF_000695815.1 Acanthisitta chloris | reverse complement strand
CGAGAGACACAAGTCCTCCCTGGGCTCCGCGTGGACGCTGAGCACAGCTCTCCGTGTGACGATCCAGGCAGTGCTTTCCCCAGCAGCAGCAGCACACAGGACTGAGCCCACCCTGCCCCTGCGCAGGGTTAGGTGTTTTTCCCTTGACCTTTTTCCCACTGTTTTTCCCTTGACCTTTTCCCCTCCGTTTTCCCCCATACCTTATCCCACTGTTTCTCCCCTGACCTTTTCCTACCATTTTCCCCACTGTTTCCCTTAACCTTTTCCCACTGTTTTTCCCCTGACTTTTCCCCACCATTTCCCCCACTGTTACCCACTGTGTTCCCTTCGCCTTTTTCCCCAGTGTTTTTCCTTTGACCTTTTCCCACTGCGTTCTCCTGACCTTTCCTCACCGTTTCCCACCGGTTTTCCCTGTATCTTTCCCCACTGTTTCCCAATATTTTCACCTGACCTTTTTGCCACCATTTCCCCTGG
>NW_008689128.1:23536-24042 GCF_000695815.1 Acanthisitta chloris | reverse complement strand
GCCGTGGGGACCCGTCCTGCCACCCCCTCCGGCTTCGAGGATGGCATGCCCTCGTCCCAGTATCCCTGGGCCATCGTCTGGGGTCCCACGGTGTCAGATGAAGATGGAGGGGACACAAACTCGGCCAACCCAGGCTTCCCACCGCTGGGATACACCTTTGTCTCACCGCACGGCATAGCGACGGCACAGCCCAACTCCCACTCGCTCTTGCACAACGCGGGGCTCAACCTGCGTGAGACCCCGGCCACCCTGCGGCCCTTCTTGTTTGGGCCCCGGGGAGAAGGCCCACGGTGTCAGATGAAGATGGAGGGGACACAAACTCGGCCAACCCAGGCTTCCCACCGCTGGGATACACCTTTGTCTCACCGCACGGCATAGCGACGGCACAGCCCAACTCCCACTCGCTCTTGCACAACGCGGGGCTCAACCTGCGTGAGACCCCGGCCACCCTGCGGCCCTTCTTGTTTGGGCCCCGGGGAGAAGGTAAATCTGCCCTTCTTTCGCTC
>NW_008689128.1:16230-23491 GCF_000695815.1 Acanthisitta chloris | reverse complement strand
CTCTTCGCCCTTGCCTTGCTGTTCTCTGGGGTCCAATGGGAGTGGTCATCACATCTCCCTCTCCCCCTCTGTCTCACAGGTGTGGACCCCCAGCTCTACGTCACCATCACCATCTCCATCATCATTGTCCTGGTTGCCACTGGGATCATATTCAAGTTCTGGTGAGTGGGGTTTGGGCCAATGGAGGCTCTCACCACACCAGTGTCTGCTGGTGGGTGGGCAGGAGGACTGAGGGCTTGGTACTCATTTGTCCCCAGGGGTGCAGATCTGATGCTACAAGCCCTTGCAAGGTTTGGCACATGGCCCAGCTGGGCTCTAATGCTGAGCACCGCAGGGTCCCTCCCACAGGCCTCTCTGTCTTAAAGGACAGGGGCTTGTCTCTCTACCTCACCCCTTGTCTCTCTCCAAAGCTGGGACCGTAATCAGAAGCGTCGGCGTCACTCGGGGCAGCAGAGCAGTGGGAGGCAGCAGGAGAGCCAGCAGCCCCTCACGGACCTCTCCCCCACCACCGTCAGCATCCTGGGGCCGTACGGTGACTCCTTGGTCCCCACACCTGAGGCAGAGGAGTCCAGGCAGGGCCAAGAGGGTGTGGAGAAACTGGGTGGCCATGGGAAGAATGCAGCCTTCCAGCTCAACCGGTGAGTGGCTGGTGAGCCAGGGCAGGCAGGGGTGACAGGGGACAGGGTACAGGCAAAGGTGCCATTGGTTAGTGGGGGGACAGTGTAAGTGTCTGTCACTAATTAATTTCCAATTCCCTCTTCCCCCCAGAATCCCACTGGTGAACCTGTGAAGTTCCTGGGAGAGGCTGAGCTGGCTCCCCCCGCCCTCCTGTCACAGCTGGCGAGCACAGACTCCCATCGCCTCTGCTACCCCAGGAAAAAACAACCTCCTTGTGCCACGGCCCACCACCACCATTATTAACTAACCCCACGGGGATGTGCCTGGGCAAATAGATGAGCTGGGCCTCCTTAGCCTTCCACTGGGGGAAGGCTGGGGACCCCCCTGCCCACACAGGACAGGGTGATGAGAGAGAGAGCAGGATGGTGGGAGGGAAGACAGCTGGTGGTGGTGTGACATCTTGACCTCCCCAGCCCCTCTTCTAGCATATGTGTGTAGACACACTTGGATCTCCATAATTCTCTCACCAGTGCATGCCTGACATCGGGTGTGGGCAAGGTGGAAAGGTGTACCTCTGTCCCTGTGGGCCCTAACCCTTCTGTGTGTCCCTTCCCATGTTGTGTGCTTTGCAGTGAACCTATTCAAGCTCCATTCAAGGCTTTGGAGTTCAGTGGCTGCACGATTGCCCACCAGGGCTTGGTCTCCCCTGAACCAAGGTGACTCAGGTGGTGGCAGGTTCTTCTGTTCCTGAGGCTTTGGCCCTCCCAAGGGCCTAAAAGTAGGTGAAGCTTGGGCAGAAGAGGCTCAAACAGCAACTGGGCCCCCTCAACAACCCATTTCCTTGAAGGAAACATTACTCTCCCCCCAGATGGAAGATATTCACAGCTTTCCAGTTTCTTTCTGCCTAACACTCCTTTGTTTCTTCTCTTCAGCTTGTATCGTTCTTCATCTCTCCATCCACAGTTTTTATTTCCCTCAGTTTCCACCCTCCTGCCACTTCTCTTGCCAGTTAAAGTTGGTAAAAATTCCTTTAGATTTCCAAATGTTTTGATCTGCTGAAAGCCTCCCTGCCATCCCTCTCCAACCCCTCAGTCCCCTTCAGCAAGGCTTTTCTGAAGGACATCAGTCTATGGTAATATTCTTCAGAAATCCTGAGGTGAAGCCCTCTGCTCACCATGTTACCTAGCAAGTGCCCTGGACACTTCAGCTAAAGTGTGACATGCAGACATAGTTGGGCTCAAGGAACTTGAGTTTTGCTGGGCTGAGGTATGGAATTGCTTTCAGACACTCCTGCCATAGGCAACAAGCAGCAGATGTGACTCTCTTGTGCCTGGGACGACAAAGAGCAATTTAGAGCTGACATTGGGAGCATTGAAAGGGTTTCCATGTACTGCTGGTAGGTCTTTCCTGGAATGCAAGGTGACTGGAAACCGATGAGGCAGTGCTCACCAAGGGCATGACAGATGGGATATCTGGGGTCCCATCATTCAAAAGTGTGTTACCCCAGCTGGTTGGGAACTGAAAACAATGGCTCAGGTATCTGTGCAAGCTGGTTGCCTGAGCATGTCCTTCAGGGCTGTGGTGGTCTGTGGGGCAGACAGCCACACTGTCAGTTACTTGTGTGAGCCAGCCATGTGTCTCAACCTCTTCCTATGTGTGGACCCATGGGTGTCACTTTGAGGAAGTGTGAGATGGCAAATTTCAGTGTAATGACAATAGTTGCTCTCCCTTGGCTTTTGTGGACACATTCAAATTACTTCACAAACCCTACACTGACAGCCACTGAGCTGAAATAATGCACATTTAGATGAGGTTGCCCCTGTAGTGTACAAACACCTTCAATGGCTGGACTGATGTGGCCAGAGACAGGAAACTCACCCACAATTTGAGGACTCCGACAAAAATCTTGGAGAGAAGCAAATGGCCCTTCCATCCTTTATGACCACAGTAAAAGCTTGTTCTTTATAGGACAAAGCACAGGGAATTTCATAAGAGGCCTGGTTGTGCCCATTTACTCGGCCGAACTATTAGGTGATCTCAGGTCCCCTCTGACTCACCGTGAAGGACATTTAAATGAGAGTGTAAATTACAATAAGCTTCAAAAAAACCCAAACCACTAGAGAATTGAGAAAATGACAGGTCAAATAAAATTACTGGCTTATTAAAAGCACAGAATGGCTGAAGGATGTAGGTGAAGAAGGACTCTGGAGATCTCTAGTCTAAGCGCAGGTTGAGTCTGTGCTTATAGCAGGGGATATTAGTGCTTTACCATAGATCAATCTGGTACTAAGCCTGTTACTTATTCAGGCTACATTCAAGGCTTTGGTGGACATTCAAGCTGTGGACAGACAGAAAAGGGCCAGATGGCTATTTCTGCTCACTGCCCCATCCACCACTGCCCCCTCCACCTGAGGGCAGCCCAGGGCTGTTCCCACTCTCACTGGCACATCCACGCTGTGGAAGGATGTCTGCACACAGTCTGCAGGGGACTGCACTGCTGATTGTTGGCAGTTTACAATGTAATGCCTTGAACTGGTTTAAGTAATCTTCCAGACCAGATTAATTAGATTGTTCTTTGATCAACGGCGTTTGTTCAAACAAGGTAAGAGTTTAGACTCTTCCACTTCAAGGGCTGTCCTTGGACTTTTTTTTCCACGTGCTGCATGGAGACAGGTCTGTAAGAAAGTGGCAGAGGACCACAGGAGACATAGTGAAAACATTTTCCAACGCTTGATGTGGGAAAGCCCTGTACTCTCCTGGCAAGGCTGTTGTAAATTCTGCAAAAAAAAAAAAAAATAATCAGATGGTGGTTTGGGATTTTGTTCTCCCCCTTTTACATGTCTCTGGTTTTGGTAAAAGTATCTCCAGGGAGTGAAATTTTTTGTGGATACTGTGGGAAGGGGAAAGCTAGTGAATGCAGTAGAGAAAACTCTTACAATGATGGAAGCTTGGATATGATGAACATGTTTTCCAAGACAAATTTTCCTAGTTAAATAGGTTTTTATGACAGTCATTCTCTCACACAAAACAGGTTAGATACAGGAAACAACTTCATTGTCCTGCCCAAACATTCATTGCTATGTTTTGTCCCTGGAACAAAACATTTAAAACACATGTGGACACACAAGCTTCTTCCAGTCAATAAATAATCTCACTGGATCTGTTTTCTCCATGACTGGAGCCTTATAAACCATCTTCCCCTACACAGACTGGAGCCAGAGCATGCCTGCGGTCTCTGCCCTGGCTCAGGCTAATATTCTCAAAGATGCTCACACGGATGGGTTGCCAGCAGCAAGTACCAAGCCAGGGCAGAGGCCAGCACCTTCTTAGTCACAGTCCAGCAGGTTTCCCTGTCTTCTAGGTGAACAGAGGAGAAAGATCTGGATTTTTTTTTCATTGGAAATTTTACACATAGAAAAGTGCACAGGGAAACCAACTGAAAGTGTTCATGGCCTTGGGCTGAACCTGCCCAGCATTTCTGTGCTATTAAAAGGGAACATCCAGGTGGGCTGAGTGAGTTGAAGAAACCATGTTTTTGCTGAGTTCCTGGAGAGCCCGTGCTTTGTTAACACAAGGGTGGTCCCTCTGTGAGGGCAATGGGAAGGAGGGAAGGTCTGAGGGACAATCTCTCCCTTCTGCCCTGTACTGTTTTAGAGCAGGAATTGGGGTATCCCTCTTTTTACCCAAGAGAGTGGTATGACCACAAGATCAAATCCTTTCCCATCTGGTTGGTTGCAACTGGTAGGCAGGGAGCAAACCTCCCATGTACAAGGTCTGCTCCACACCCCTCTTCCAGTCCACTTTCCAGGGACTCACATTCAGCCAAGCATCCCACAACTTCAGAGAGGGCTATCTACCTCTTCCTCAATGGCACCCAAGTGCCCTTGCAAATCTGGTCTCTTCATTTCACACTCCATTTCCCAATAAAGAAAAATGCTTGGAAAGGAGTGGTTTGTTCATTCCCTTGCAAGTTCTCAAACACGACCACCTTCAGACTGTTCTGAATTAAACTGTGGGTTTTTTAATTCACTCTGACAAGTCAAGTCTATGGCACAGCTTTAGAGCTGAGACCTGCAGCACAAAAGCCCTGGGTCAAACTCCAGCTCCCCAGCTGCACCCCTGCTAATGCCCCACTGTAGTCTTGGCCCTACCTTGGCAAGACCATAGACAAGGGTCCTCTTCCTTCACCAACTGCTGGCTCTCTATTCCTCTTTTCCTGTTTTCCCTCTCCCACTGTTTTCCCACTTCCCACTTCTGTCCTGTACCATGGTCTCCCTCCTGATTATCTCTATCTTCCTACTGTTTCACTCTCCCCATTCCTCTCTTGTTCTCCCTTTGCCACTCAGTCTCGTTCTGCCGCGGCTTCCATCCTCCCCTCCAGCCCCTCTCCTGCTTCCCTGCTCAGTCTCGCTCTTCCCCCTCCCCTGCCCTTGTGCGCTGTGATATATATTTTTGTAGGATTTCTCTTCTCCTTGTGGTGAAATATTCAATTCTTGTGGGATGTTAGTTTCAACATTTTTAAATAAAACTTTGCAAAATATTGAAAGAAGAGCTCTTGCTGCTGTGGAAGGTGCCATACTGGAAAAGTCAGAGTGGGATGAGAGGGACTTTACCAACTTCACCCTGTGTAGACCCTCATTGGATGGAGGCTCAGACACCTGGCATCCCACAGTCTCTTCTGAAGGGTAGAGGGGGCAATTTGGCCCCGTGTACATTTTGCCTTGACCTCTTTGCTGGCCAGAGATGCCCTTGGAGGATCCTCATGCATTTCCATGGGAGGTGGCCCCTGATGGAGAAGGACTTGCACAACCACTTCTCCATCCAGTGTGGCTGTCCTGCCTCTGGAGCTTCTGCCTCCCATCCCACGCGTTGGGGATGCTTCTCACACACCAGTTCACACTGGAGGCCAGGGTGTCCGTGAGAGGTGAGAGAAGCTGAGGGGAATGGAGGCAGATAGAGCGCTGCAGGCACAGGAGCCTCCCTCACTCTGTTCCCCACGGCTGCCTCCGCAATTTCTATTTACAGCCCTGCTGCCTCCCCTCCTGGCCACAGTGCTGCTGCTGTTGCTGGTTTCCAGGGCTGCTCTGTAATTAAGCATCTTTGTCTCCTGCAACTCCTCCACCTCGCAAGCCCGGCAGCAGTCGGGACTGGGGGGCAGGAGAAGTGGGGGGCACAGAGGGGGTGCAGGAGGTCAGCACCAGGCTCCCCGGCAATGGTAGGAGGATTGCTGGGTGCTGGGAATGGTTCCTAGCCCCTGCTCCCTCTGTCCTGTTGCTCTCTGAGTCCTTTGGGCACTGGAGGTGTGCCTGGTCTGCTGCTTTACTGTTGGAGGAAGAAGCAGGCTCCGCAGACCAGACCTGATCTCAGATTCTGTCCTGGGGTCTCTGCCCACTGCAAGGACCTAGGACCACCTCCTTTCTGCAGGGCCAGGCCCCTCCACATGCCACCCTGTGCCCCAGATAGGGTCTCTCTGGGTTGGGAGTGGCCTCAAGCCCATCAGAGGGTGGACACTCTGATAGAGGCTGAATGGCACCTCTTCTGCCCGTGTGCTGAGTGTGGGAGGACAGAGTTCTTCATCACTGTGGCTTTAGGTGGCTGATCCTCTCCAGTAAGTGGCTCTGGGGCTGAGCAGGCTGGAAAGACTTGACTGAGGAGGCAATAGATTCTCACTGTGCTGAAATTACAGAGTCATGTACTCATCGGTGCAGTGAAATGTCTTGAACAAACCTCATCTGCTTCCAGCCAGAGCTTCAGCCCTTCCCGCTGACTTCTCTGTTGCCAGATGCTTTTCCTCTGGTGCCTTCTCTGCACAGGCTGAGGCTGCATGTACTCAGTCAAACATTCCCTTTCTTCACCAGGACTCAGACTGACTCACAGGTGAAGGTCCACAAGCTGCACCTTTTTCTACTCTCTTCCTGAAACACTGACTCTGTGATCGAGTCCCCTCTCATCACCACTCCCCACTGCATCACTCTTGCCCACTTGTCTATGTTGACTTTCCACCCTTCCAGTCTTGTCTCAGCCCTGCCTCCTTCCCCATCATCTTCCTTCCTTTCCAGTCTCCAGCCTTGCCTCCTTCCCTAGCATCTCCCCCGCATCCTATTCTCCAACAGGGAGCTAGCACTGGGAGTTGCATGCTGAATGAGGACAGCAGAGATGGGAGGAATTAATGCAATAATTTAAATCAAATAAGAACATCTGAAAACTGTACAACCACATCAAGACGTAAAAAATCACCCCAATGAGTGGTCAAAAAGCAAGCATGAGGTATTGCTGACTGCTGTGATTTCCTGGGAAAGCGAGTAGTTCAGAAAAACATTATGAAAACATCTCCCAAATCTGGGATTCCCTCCAGCTGAGTGCCTTCTATAACTTACAATAAATTATCCCATTATGGGGGAAAAAATCAAGCAACCATCAGCTGGAAGTGCCTGTATTGCAGGGATGTGGCAGTGAGTAAGAGCACTCGCTTGCCTCCCCTGCTCAAGGAGCTTCTCCAGAGTTGGGGCAGGAAGTTATGACTCTGTGTGCTCTGGCTCTGTGCTCTTTGCCAGGCATGTCCTGTTGGTTATCATCCCTTTGTGTGCCTTCACAGCACACCTTGTGAGAGGGCTGTCCCGATGCTGTGGGCATGAGTGTAGTG
>NW_008689128.1:15974-16209 GCF_000695815.1 Acanthisitta chloris | reverse complement strand
TTCCTGTGCTTCCTGGGGCCACGGCGTGGAGCAGGCATGGCAGCATGGACAAGCTGTGCTAACTTATGTGTAAGCCTTTGTGCAGAGGGGATGGAGAGCTTAAATCAAAGGTAGCTCTGCACCGTACTAAAGGGACGTGGCTTTGTGGATGGCCATTTAATTAGGAGAAATGCACAACTTGAAACTGCCATAAAGAGTCGCCCTGAAACAAGCAACCTCTCGTTTCAGCATCATG
>NW_008689128.1:7367-15943 GCF_000695815.1 Acanthisitta chloris | reverse complement strand
TTTGATCCTCCGAGGCAGAATTGAATCTTTATTGAGGGCTGCTGTGTCTCTGAGTGTACATTGCACTCGATGAATAATAGGCCATTCTGTGACGCATTCCACATTGATCCAAAGCCCAGCTTTCTCTGGGAGTGACCAGAATACAAGCAAAACCATCTTCAACCTCAGATCAATCCTCATAAGGGATCTGGCAGGGAAGCAAATGCCAGTCTCTGCTCCAGGGCCCTGTCCCTGCATCTCTGTGGCTCCTACTTAGAGCTCCAGTGGCAGGAGAGCAGATGCTCTAGGGCAACCAGTCTAGTTTGAAGCCCAGACTTTGTCAACAGCTGGACATACCATGAGGGTTCAACAAACAAGCAAGTAAAGAAGCCTGGGGTGACTCATTTCCTATCAGAGGAACATAGTTTGATGTCTACATCATGCACTGGTCAAATTTCCATTACAGCCTGATCTGGCTGTTGGTTGGTTTCCTCATTAGTTTGCCTAAGAAAGGGTGCATCAGAATCACAGGCATCATGATTCTCTCAGGTACCATCTAAGCCTTGATAAAGTGACACAGACAGTAGAAGCTTTCAGAGCCCTTCGCAAACCAAGGGGCAGTCAGTGGTGGGTGTCCTCTGCGAGTATCAGGGGAGAAATGCAGCCAGGCTAGAACACTGTGAATGCACACAGCTGGACGTGTTCATTAACCAAATCATGTGTGCAGTGGTTAGACACACCGACAGTGGAGGCTTGTGCCGGTCTCATTACATTGATTCAAACCCATTTGGTGACACCAGGATGTTATCTAAGCCTCAAATGGCTTCCCTCTGATGCCTTTTCAGGCTTTGCCAATTTCTTTCTTGTGTGACATATTGCATGTGAGTGAACATCACACAAATGAGGTCCGAGGCTCTGCTTAGTGTTACCCTGAATTGGCTGGATACACAGCAGGAACTGCAAGAGGTGGTAGAGAAGTGTCATTCTCTCCTTTATAATGAGATTTCTCTTATACCAAGCATCAAGGCCTCCATGACAAAACTGAAGATAAAAAAGACTGTCCTGGAAAAATGAAGGTTTCTTGTAGCTACTCACGTTAGCCACCTTATTTGTAGATAACAGGAGTAGTTCTGAGCACAGCATATGTGGAAGAGACAGACTTTCCCCAGGTATCTGCAAGTTAGAGAAGGGCTGGGACAAAATGGTGACTCAGCATAATGCTGCCTCTTCCAGGGTTTTGGTGACAGTTCTTTGCTGATGTTCAGACAGTCCTGTAGAGAGAAACAAATTGCCAAAATAAGATACAAAGAGCTGAATCTGTTGAGCAACAGTGTAAAGAGTGGTATGAGGGAGGACAGGAGAAGGCAGGGTGAGGTGAGGGTGGGCAGAACTAGAAATTGTAGCTAGGATTAAAAGATGAGGCAGGAAGGAGAAATGAGGCCAGATGAAGGGATCATAATAGAAATATAGAGCTAGGGGGCATTAAAAGCGCTGTGTGAATGAAGACAGGATGGGTGAAGCAGTGGCCTGGGAGCTCACGGGTACCAGGGTGCTGCTCACACTGAAGCTCCAGTTTAGCCTGAGCACTTAGCCAGCTCCCCTGATCCTTCCAGCTCTCTCAGAAGCAGCAGTTGGATCCTCTGCCTGCCTGCCTCCTGGAGAGAGCAAGGGAAGCACATGCTCATGGATCAGCCCTCAGAGCTGAGCCTCACTGCTGCAGTGCTGACCCAGCCCACATGTCAGAGATGCAGAATTGTCACAAAATGTAGGTCAGGGGGTGAAAGTCCCTTTTGCAGGTTTAAAGGTCTCAGCCCTTTGATATTTACTCCAAAGGATGATATATTCCTACTTAAGGCATGTTATTCCCTTTTCTTGCTTCATGTTAGTTGGCAGGTCATCATTTTCCAGGAGCCCACTTCATGTGACTTACAGAGGCACTAAGAACTGAAGCCACTGTGATTGCACTGCGAATATGCACAGCACTAGGGCCACCAAAAATGAAGCAATCAGTGTCTGTCCTTAGACTCTCAGAGCCAGTCTTTTGCCTTCTGGCCTTTACCACTACAGGACAAGAACAGTACCACTTGGAGCAGCAGTCCATGGTGAGAGAGGAGTCCCTCAGTCTTGGAGATGAGCGCACTAGAAAGCCCAGAAAGAAGGACACATGAGGAAAGTGTTTTGCAAAGTTGAAGCCAAGGATGCAAATGTGAAGGAAGCAGTGAGTAGAATCATGAAACAGTAAGCATCAGAAGGGCCTAGTGGAAAAGCAGCACATGCTCATGTAACAGTAATGTGACTCCAAGCATCTATCAGGATGGTGGATGAAGGCAGAGTGAGGTGTTTCACGACTTCTGAGCTGACTTTGCATCCTGGGTGGTTGCTGCCATTTGTTTTCTTCTTCTGTGATAATTGTACGTCGTTTCTCTGCATGGTTCACTGCACAAATGATTTCACATACCCGCCCGAGCTGTGCCTTATTGTATTTTGTTTAAATATGCGAAATTGTAGGCAACTCCACGTGACGTCTTATGCAAATTACTTCTTGTGTTACTGTGCATATTTGAAATTAATTTGAGTATGATCACAGCTCTGACTCTGAAGCCATTGTTTAGACTGAGCGCTCACCCAGCTCCCCTGATCCTTCCAGTTATCTCAGGAGCAGCAGCCTGAGCCTCCCCTGCCTGCCTCAGCCTTGATCCAGAGGCAACGTGCACTGGAGGTGACACAGCTTAGATGAAGGTCATGTTCTACGACTCTGCTGAGTTTGCCAGCTAGTGCAGTCAGAGACCAAGTATTTAACGGGGAAGTTGGAACACCAAACTCATGTCCCAGAATGGTCTGCAGACATGCACTCATGGGGAGCAGATTTTAATCCCTGCAGAGCTGGGCTAGACTCTGGACAATGACATGCCATCCAGTGGCTCACCAAAATATCCAAAGGCCCCTAGGCTTAGAAAAAAACCCACTGGTGTTACAACTTCAGGAATTAAAAATGCTTCCTGGAGGAGCTTGTTAACAATCCAGCCTTTCTGGCAGTGGATTTGCAGATATAGGGCAAATGCTCTACATACAGGTGCCCCATGTTTTTAAAAAGATCAGATTCCATGAAAAACATCTACTAAACACATCAGCCATAACACAGGCAGCCATACATTATCTACACTAATCTCTGAACACATTCAAGCCATTTCAGCAACATCCTTCATGCTAATTTTCCCTTTTCTGCCTAGTTATGAGTCAGCATCTAGGCTTGAAACCTCTAACCTTCATCACTGAGGAAGATGTAGACGTCACTCTGGCAAGGCCTTAATCTTCTGTTAAAGAACAGACAAGAGATAGTCAAGCACCGAGTTTGCTTCAACTCCCATTTTATCCCTAGCTCATATAATCCACTGTAACCTGGCAGTGAAGTGTTTCACGCAAGGATTTCTGTGTTGGGCAGGAAGATGCCAAGGAGCAGGGGTAGCTGGAGCTCTGGGCCATGTCCAGGGCTGCTGGTGCCCAGGGCTGGTGGCAGAAGGGAGCAAGGCAGGACATGCTCCAAGGCAGATGCAGCTGGTTCACTGTAGCCTGCAGCTGCCCTGGGAGAGCTGCTGTCATCTTTACCCTTGACAGATGCTCATGGGGCATCCCCTTCTCTTGTCCCCTTTTGGCATCCTGTGCCAAGCTGGTCTCATTCAACTGACTGCCCTCTCTGGGAAAGGGGTGAATGATGGACCTTGGCCACTAACTAGTATCCTGACTGGGTACTAAGCCTCAGGGAGTGAAGATGAGCAAAGACAGTGGAGGACCTGGCCTCAAAAGCTCTAACTGCCCAGCTCACAAGGATGCACATAACCCCCTGGTCTATGGTGTGGAGAAGCCCTCTTCTACTCATCAGAAATCCCCTCAAATCTGCAAGACACCCAGCTGTCACCTGAAGCAATCTGGCCTGGGCCTTCCTGTCACATACTGTCCCCTCCAATTTCTGTGACAGCTTTCTGCATGCTGGAGGCAGAAGGATGCACATCCTGCACTCCCTGGGTAATGACAGCCCTACAGCTCTCTGCAGCGTCCCCAGGACACTGTACCCACAGCCCCAAACAGCCAGCACCACTTCCAGGCAAGCCCCAGGCACCCAGCTTGGCTTGATCTGCTTTAAGGGCAAAGTTGTTATAAAAATGTCCTGCAATTGCTTAAGAGAGTAGTGGCAGATACTTCCTGGCCTGTGGCAGGCAGCCCATTGCACACTCTTGCCCAGAGACTTACAATCCCAAAACAAGCTCAGTCTCCTGGCCTCACTGCTGCTGTTCAAAAGTGGTTCCAGATCCTGGCTCTGGCAGGTGGGAAGTTCTTTCTAATTTTCATCCTCAGTGTGCCCATAGTCCAGGCTGTGATAATTCATTGTTGTGCCAGATTTGTCCTCAGACTTAAAATCAATGTCAAAACCCTGTGTTAACACAGAGTTAATGTTGCTTGGTGATAGCTCATTCCTTCCCAGAACATTATGTTCATCAAAACACAAACTTGTGGAAAAACAGAACATTTAGAGTTAAAGTACATGCCCAAGCAACGTTACTTCTGCTCCTTCTGAGCTGCCAGCTGCCAGAGGGACTGTCAGCTCTCTGTCTGTATTCACTGCATAAAGTGTTCTGTGATGATCAGTGGGAGCACTACCTGGTGAACAAGGAGGGGAGACTCAGTTCCTCAGGGGCAGGTGGGGAGGGGGGTGTGCCTGACTACCATCTCTGTGATGAAAGGCAAAGTATTTCTGCCTGTGGGATACCCGGGCACTTTCTGTGCACCACTTTCAAGGACAGAAGGAGATTACATGTGATTAGGACATCCTGGGGTAAAGATTTCACCAGGCACTCCATTTGGCAACAACACTGAAAGGAAAAACTTTCTGCCAGGCTCATAAAAATGCAGCCGTGTGGCATCAGAGCTCTGGGAAGAACACACCAGTGCTCACCGAGAGAGCACGTCCCGACACACTGCACTGCAGAGTCACTGGAGTGGGGGAAAGCCATCTCCAGTAGCAAGTTTAGCTAGTCCATCAGATTTGTTTCAGCCACAGCTGGGGAGGGAGGACTTGCGTGATTCCTGGCAGCAGCAGACTGTTTGCCCTGTCGTGCAGTTGCAGGCATGCTGTTTCTACCATGGAGGCTGCTGTGCCTAAGGTGAAGGATGCTAGGAGGTTGCCATGAACTTCAGCCCCATCCTGGGCTCCACATAAAGGGAATTCAGGCCAGGATTGACAGCATGGCTACAGAAATTCACAGCACACAAGAGTCAGGGCTGAAAATTTGGGCAGTTCTAATACATGGTGATTGCAGAAGCTTCAGGCACAGAAGCAAAGCATGGTCAGAGGGACTCCCTCTCTACACCACTCCCCAGTTATCCATGCTGCTACTATTTCCATCTCACCTTTCTCACTTCATTAAAGCATTAGTGCTTTAGAAACTCCTAATGTTTAAAATAAAGTTTCTTACAGTCTTTGCTGCTGGGTATGTATTTCCTAATTCAGGAGGTTCAATACAAGTGCAGCCAGAAATCCTGCCCTAGACAAGCTGCTCAGCATCCTTCTGTCCAGTCATGCTTTGTGCTGATCTCCAGCAGTTTTGGGGGGCCAGGCAGCATTTCTTAAATTTATTGCCTAAGTTCTGTAGTTTTTACATGTGGATTGTGTGCAGGACCTGCCCTGTTTCTGGAACGGTCCCCTTGCTGGCCCAGAAGGGCAGCTGGCCATACCTGCCATGGCAAAGATGGGTAGATTATGGGAACTGATCTGGAGTAAGCTAGGGCTGTCAGCTGGCAGGCCTGAAGGGCTCCACTCCAGAAAAAAGGAGAGAGGGAATGAGCACAGAGTGATTTCTCAGGTGGCAGCTGCTCCTCAGACATAGCCAAGGCTTCTGTGACAGATGCTCGCTCTGCCTGCAAGGCTAGAGGAAACAAAGCCCCAGGTGACTGTGGTGCTGAGGGAGTTCCTGGAAAACATAAGCATCCTTGCTAAAATGAGGCCCGGCAATGATGCAAAAGATTTTCTAGGAACTCTTGAGTATTAGATGAGATTGAGAACTGCCCTGAGGATGTGGAGATCATTATGCCAGCCTGTCTGGGAGGAGGAGCTCAGTCAGCCAAGTGGGAAGGAAGCACCTGAACCTGCAGAACGCTACCTGCTGCATCTCAGGACTTACCTGCCCTGACCCAGGGACTTGCTGCTTCCAATAACAGATTGGGCAAGAAACGTGCCCCTGGGTCCCACATTTCCCCAGGCAGAGTACCTGGCCACTTCTGGATTCCCTAAAGCCCTATTTAGAGATGCTTTCACCTGGAGAAGCAGTAAATAATCCAGGAGCTTTTGGGTCTATTGAGGCCCCAGGAAAAGTTCACAACTACTGTGTGCTCAGCTTGAATAGTGGAAAACTACCCAGAAACCAGACTGCATTGTGGAGCGTGAGAAACATAAAGATGGAGTGTACAAAATGAGAAAAGGACAGTGCTCTGTCAAACAGACAGAACATGCTTATAGATACAGGCAGCTGGATCCACTTGCCTCCAAAGCAGAACTACATCAAATCCTGATGGGATGCACCCACAAGTGCTGAGTGAGCTGGCAGAAGCCATTGCAAGGCTACTCTCAATAATCCTTGACTGATCATAGCATGTGGGAGAAATACCTGAAGACTTGAGGAAAGCAAGCCACTCCTGTCTTCAAGAAGGGCAAGAAGGAGGATACAGAGTCAGTCAGCCTCACTTTGATCCCTCAGAAGGTGATAGAGCAGCTAATCCTGGAAATCATTTGCAGGCTCATGGGTGACAAGAAAATAAGCAGGAATAGGTAGCATGGATTATTAAGGGGAAGTCATGCTTGACCAACTTGATAGCCTTCTATGATAAAACACCTCACCTTCAATAGGGCCTTTGACACTGTTTCCCACTAGATCCTCACAGACAAGCTGCTGATGTATGGGCTGAATAAGCAGACAGTGAGATTGGTTGAAAACTGTCTGAATGGCTGGGCCCAGAGAGTGGTGATGAATGGCAGAGAGTCTAGCTGGAGGCCAGTACCTAGTATTGGCTCTTGGTTGATGGAAGACCCCTGGGTGATTCCTCAGAAGGGGGAGGTTGGACCAGATGACCTCCAGAGCAACCTTCCAACCTCAGCCACTCCGTGATTCTGTGAAACCACTTACTGGGAATGGTGTTTGAAGTGTGCCACCCCAAGCTGTGCCTGGGATTTATCTCAGGCAGTGATAGCTGGATTGGGCTAAAACTGCAGCAGTGGTGTGACAGAATGGGTGGTTGCAGGTCCCCAGTCTGCCCCACATTCTGGGGCTGCGTATCTGAGCACAAATACAGTCATGGCTTCTGGGAGACCACCTCAGGAGATGGCAGGCTGAGGCTGCCCACAACTGTGCCCTCTAGCAACAAGGACAGGTTGACTTCCCCATCCCAAGTGAAGGTGGAATGAGGGAAGGATGGAGCTGTTATAGGAGAAAAGGTCATGATAGCATGGAAACTGTCTGCAACTTGCTGTGCTTCTCATCAAGGACTGTCCCCCTCCTGCCATATGGCTACACACCTTGCCTGCTAGGGAAAAGAAGTGTCCAGGTATGTGATATGGGGGAGAAACAGTGGAAAGCTTGCAAGATGTGCTCTGACTAGGTAACACTGCTGCTGCTGAGCTTAGCTGTTTGGGAACTACAGCATGAGGAGGACGATGAAGTAATCCTGGCAGATAAGCTGTCCGCAGTACGGTGAGAGGAAGCTAGGCAGCTGGTGAATTCTCCCTGCTGATGTAAACACATCTAAAAAATTAGTTCCCTGAACATGATGTTTACCTGAAGCTTGGGAGCCTTGCCCAGAGGGATCTGCTCCAGATGCTGTGAAAGCTCTGGGATACAATAAAGGCACAAGAGCTGCTGAAACCTGAAAAGCCACCCAGAGCGATGCAGCCCAAGCCTGTTAACTCCAAAAACCTCTCAGCATGTTTTAGTCCATAATGAATTCCAGAGGGATTCATGGTGCACAGACTTGATGCATCTCTGATGTTACAGACTGTTAAAACACTTGTAGCAGACCATCCTTCCACACATTTCATGCTTACCCAAGGGCCTCCTGGCAGACCCGGTTATTCCTAGAACCCAGACTACTTGTCCGGCACTGCATTTTGTCCTGGCTGGATTTGCCTCTTGTCCCTTCAGCTGACCACAGCCCTAAGCCCTTTTCCCCAAGCACCTTTCTAATTCCTGTCAGGTAGCAGCTGCATGTATGAACCAGCTTCCTCTCCAATGCGCACTTCAAACCTGAAAAAAATCCTCCTATGTCAATTCATCAGGGAGATCACATTAAGCCCATCTAACCTCACTGTCCAAGGGGGTAACTTGCACTGGAGGACTGGGGGATGTAGTAGATGTGATGCGTCTTGACTTCAAAGCTTTTGTTAAAGCAAAAAGCATGAAGCTTTCATAAACAAATGATGGGGGAAAAAACACAGTCAAAATTGCCAAAAGGTGAATGCAATTGCCAAAAAGTATATGCAGATGGTTTGGGGAGATTGCACTGTCAGAGTGGAAAGACACTTTCCAACGGGGCTGTGGAAATCGTCAGATTCA
>NW_008689128.1:530-7349 GCF_000695815.1 Acanthisitta chloris | reverse complement strand
GGAAAGCTTTTTAAGTATCGAGCAATAAAATGCTGGACTAGATTGGCCAGGGAGCCCTGTCACTGTAGGCTGTTGAGAACAGGTTCAACAAATATCAGTCAGGGATGAGTTGTGCTTACTTAATCTTGTCATCGGGTCAAGAGACTGAATTAGATGATTGCCCAAGGTCTCGTCCCAATTTCATTTCCCCCAATTAAATTAAATAAACCTCAGAAGTCACTGGCAGAAGCAAGCTGCACTTACTGCATCCCCCCAAGTCAAGTGTCTGATCAGTGCTACCCCCATCCAGGTGTAAACCAGGTTCAGGACCTATTGCTCTTCCCCCAATGCTGAAAACCAGCATGATGAAACCCTTTCAGCTCTGCTGTTTGCACATGCATGTGGTACATTTAGTTCAGACTGGCTTTTGTGTATTTCTCCAAAGCACTGAGCCTTTTCTGAGACACTGGGTTTTAAATTTCCTTCCTCAGAGGCCTTATGGGAACAGGCATTGTGCGGGAGAAACACCAGGCAATCACCTGCATAGCGAGCACAAGACTTTGAACTAATGTCTTACCCTTGAAGGAAAAACTCTTTGCAGGATGGAGTAGAAAAATGTGGGCTTGTGGTCCTGTGTTCAGCACATCTTTTCTTGTAATGCTGTGCTTGTCGTGCTAACCTGCTCTGCCTGCCAAGGAAGCACAGCAAATTGCAGGGAGAGGTAAATCTGTGCAGCCTTTAAAAGAGCCAAACTCTGAAGAGAAAGAGACTGCCCAACTCAGTCATGGCTGAGCTCCTTCCCTTCTATAATGGCCCATTTCGCTGGGCACATCCCTATGTGTAAAATGAATTCCTAGAGAGAAGTTCATCCATTTCAGCCTTTCACTAAGCTAAAGAAGCCAACCCCTCTCCAAGTCCGCTCACACAGAGAGTGGGGGGAGGCATGGAGACAGACTCTATTATTCCAGCTCCCCCAGACTGCTGCCAGCCCTGAGCCCACTTCCAAATATGAGTGACAAATTGTATATAGCATCCTAAATAAGATTAACGTAATGATCTCTTTAAGGCTGTTGTCTTTGTGATCACGTCACATCAGAGCTTCATAATCATTTTGTGAATGATGAATGCACCCAGATCTGTCTTTTCTTCTGTCATTTCTAACCAGTGAATCTCTGAGTGTAAAAGACATTCCTGTTAGCAGGACCAACGGACAGGACGTCACACTTCTCTGCTCCAGACTGTGAGTAATTCTTCTAAATGCATTTAATCAGCAAACTTCCTTTTCATGCTGCTTTTTGCTGAGCTAGAGCCATTACTGCAAGCAGAATTATTCCCAAGGCCAGTAACATTCCTCCATAGTGGCAGTTCCCTTTTGACTCCACACATCATCTGCTTCTCCCCGGCATTTTACCCACCTAAAATTCTCCTACTAATTCTTTTTGCTTTGGCTTATCTAGCTGCCTTCCAGCCCCTACTGTATCAAATGCCCTACTGAAATCCAGCTAGATTAGATTTACTGATTTTTTTTCACCCGGGTAAGGGAAAAGAGGTAAAGAAAAGGATCAAGTTAAGGGCACGCAGTGCTTTTGTTGATAAACCCATTCTGTATTTGATTCCATTTTCCACTTACTGCTATAACTTTAATTTTGTTTTCCTTCTGTAATTTGTTCTTAACCTTACGCTCTATTGAGACTAGACTAATGGGTTTGCAGCTGCCCAGAGCACTTTGTTTTCTCTCTTCCTGAAATATAGCTCCCCTTTACCAGCCCTGGCATGCTTACCCTGAATTTGATGGATATACTGTAAATCTTTGCTCCCAAACCTGCAGTTTCCTCAGCCAGGTTTGAAAAAAACCCACAAATATCAAGGTAAGCTGGTGAGATCCAGTCTTGCTGCAACAGAGCTTCTCAAGGTTTGCTCTTGCCTTAATACAATAAGTTACTGTTCCCCACCCTTTCCTCTATCTTCTTCTCCCACCTTTTTCAGCATCATCCTTCTTATTGAGAAATGATACAAGGCAGCTGTAAAGACCCAGTGGTGCTTTAGCAACACTGTGGTGAGAACTGAAGGTGGTGTGAGGAGTGAGTCAGTCCAGCACCCACCACTCTCCTCTCCTGGTGGACTGAGAGCCACAGTTTAGGCTAGTGGAGAGGTACATTTCTCAAAGAGGGGGAATTTGTGAAGTGACTGTATAACTTCTGAAAAAGAACAGAGATCCCCTGAAACTCATTACAGATTCTCTGACTGCATGGAAGCATGCAGACATCTAAGCCAAGAATTTAAAGGAGTTATTAAAGTCTCTCTGCTTCTGAAGAGGTGAAGGTGGTGTGTAGGGGGGAACTTTGATATGCTGCAATATAGTTTTAAATGACATTTTGGTGACTGCTGCTGTTCAGAAGAACATGGGTGTCACATCTTCAGGAATCGCCTGCAAACCAACCAGGTCCTGCTGTTAGGAGATTCATCTGTACTTGGAATAGTATAAAATGGGTGAAGTAGGGCTACAGAGAGTGACAAGTCAGCTGGAGAAGAGACGTTTGTGCAGAAGGGCTTTACAGATGCTAACACTGCTGTCAACATAGATGCATTTCCATGGGGCCAAGCAAGCATACTGCTCTTTTGGCTTCCAGCATTATGAAGACACTGAACATTAGCTCATGGCAGATCAGCAGCACAAAAACACTGACCCACAGAAAAAAATCAGGTGGGAAGGGATCTTTAGAAACCTCTCATACAATTCTCTGCCCACAGCAGAGTAACTCCAAAGCTGGACCAGGTTGCTCAGGGCCATATTCATACAAATTCTGAACATCTCCAAGGATGGGAACTCCCCAGTCTTTCTAGGCACTGCTCTCAAGGGGAAGAAATTTTCCCTTATACATGTTTAGAATTTCCCTTGTTTCAACATTTGTCCATTGTTTCTTGTCCTTTCACTGTTCTGCTTTCTCAGAGTCTGGCTCCATCTTCTCTACAACCTTCCTTTAAGGTAGGAGCTGACAGCAGTTAGATACCTCCTTGGCTTTTTCTCTTCAACAGACCCAGCTACCCCAGCCTTCTCCTAGTGCACTGTGTGCTCTAGCCCTCCATTGTGGGGGCCTTCTGCTGGCCATGCGGCAGTTTGTCAACATCCATCTTGTACTGAGGAGTCAGTCCTGGATGTGATCTTTCAGGTGGAGCCTCACACCTCTCAAGTGGATGGGAATAATAATTTCCCTTGGTCTGCTGACTACACTTTTGCTAATGCAGTCTAGGTTGCAGGAATCCTTCGTTGCTTGAAGGGCTAACTGCTGAATCATGTTCAATATGCTTCTTGAAACTTTTTGTGGTGATCTAATAAAATACATTTCGGTCTAAACCTGTTAGGGTTATTGCCACAGAGAAGCTACCACCCCACTAGAACAGGCTTTGCCTTCCACACATGCAGTGTGCTTTGGCTGCAACCATGCAAGAGAGATCCCCCTCGGGCACTTTTGATACCACTCTGATTTTTGTCCTGTGCTGAAGGTCCTCAGGCACAGCCACTCTGGCAGTCTTGACAAATCCAGTGATACTTTGTCCCCCTGAAATTATGGGATTTGTATTCATTGCCTATTGGCCAGAAGCTTCAGTAATTAACTGCCCTTGCTACCCTACAGTGGCCAAATTAAGCCAGCCTGGAGCCAAGGCTGATCAATCCCAGGTTACTACATTTCTACCCAATAGGGACCTCCAAGTTCTCAGTTCCAGAGCAACCTACTTCTTTCAGCGAAAAAGCATTGACTCCTTGTTGTGTATGCCTCAAATTCCAAAGTGTATCCCAGATGCGTGGTTTCTGCTCTGTGTCCATAAGAGAGCAAGGTGCCACTATAATGCAATGATTCAGGCAACCAAGCATGTGCAGGATAGCACCTGTATCTCTCCATTGCTGTGTATTTCTCAAAGCTTAAAAAGCACTAAGCAGAGAAGTTACCAAGCAGGGGAAAACGCAATCTATTTCCATGCAGTGGAAAAAAAACAACAAACCAGGAATGACGTGCTGAAATGCTCTCTGCTGTGTGCTGCCAGGGGATTTAATCAGCCGATTGCCAAAGAGATGTCAGTTCCCTGAAAGAGTGAGGACAACACGCCTTGCTGAGAAATGTACTCACAAGATTAAAATACCAGCTGCAGGATAAACCCAATATTGTCCTACAAGCAGATAAAAATTTGGGTGAGAATGAACAGCCTCCATCCTTAAAATGTGTGTCACTACATCATCATACCTTCCAAGCCTATCTGTCCATCTCAACCCACAATTAATTCAGGTACCACTAGAGTCAGCTCACTGAACATGCCAGGCCAGGTCTCCCAGCCCTAGAAGCCAGCCAAGCAGGATCCCATGACATGAAGAACCACTTATATTATTGGGATGGCCACTGTGAACAGTGCAGTTTACACACAGACCATAGATAAAAAGTGTTCAAGCACAGAGCATACAGCAGCACCACAGGAGGATGGTCTGCAATCATTACTGAAGGTCCATGGGTGGGTGCCTTGTGTTAGGGTGATGAAGAAGGAGACAGATAAAGAAATCAGGAGAGTAGATATAGAAGGAAAGTGCTGAGGTGGGAACGTGACAGTCAGATGTGATTGTGGAGGAGGCAACAAGGATGGGAGAGAACAGCAAGCCAGAGTGGAGGTGTGTTTGCCACCCTCCTGGGTCAAAGCTGCATAGAAGAGCTTGTTACAAAGGTTGTGAGAGAGCAGCTGTGGTTGTAACTTTGGGCTCAGCTGGCTTTCTCCACACGTTTTCTTTTCTGAGCTCCCCAGGAGCTGGTGCCCTCAGCAGGAGGTGGGAACCTGGCTGTACTATTTGCATGTTTCTGCTCCTGGGAGGGAGGCCCCACTAACCTCCACCCACCACCCCCTCTCTCCTGGGCTCAGTTGCCTCCTGCAGTTGCTTTATGGTGCTGCTTGCTTATTTTCTTGTTGAACAGTTCTAAACCTCTCTGTCACCCCCCTTCCAGCTGCCAGCCCAGGCTGGCAGTGCCACTGGGCACTGAACCCCCTGGCTGGTGCAGCGCAGCCATCCCCCCTCACACAGCTCCGAGCCCTGAGATGACACACTCTGAAAAAGTTGCATAGATGTAGACTGTACCAAAGCTGACCTTTCTGAAGGAATGAGCCAGTCTGGAAGCAGCCACTGGGCCTGGGGGGGTCCACTACTTGCCATGGGGCCAGCTCTCAGCCAAGCCTTCCTCTATGCATGAGCATGGGGTAGGGAAGGCACCTCTTCACTTGCTGCTGCTCACGCTGCTCCTCCTGCCCCCAGCATGAGTGGTTATATCCCACCACAGCCCTCGGCTGAGCACAGCAGGCAGGTGTTATGAAATGCCAGAAGCCCTAAACACACACGTGCAGGACACATCTCATCAGGGAGAAACCAGCAGTGGTGACCAGGATGCTCTTCTCTGGTGTGGAGAGAAGCAAGGGCAGGCAGGATAAGTAAAGGAGGGTAACAGGGAGCTGGCAAAGAAGGTGATCAGCTGTACTCTCCAGAGACGCACACCCGCGTTTCTCTGATTTTGCCTCCTCCTAAGGAAAGGAGGTAAGACAAATGAAGTGTCTGTGACAGATGTTAGTCACGCTGCCTCACGTGCTGCTGAAGGGTGCTCGGCAGTGCGGGAGGGGAGAGCAGAAAACTCTAGGCACCATAAGAAAAAATTAACCACTTTGTCCCAGTCCTCAGCTAACAATTTCCACTTTTCCTTGTCTGGTATAGGGCATTCCGACAAGCTCTCCCAGTTACGAAGCCCAGACCAGCCCCCTTCTTCGAGGAGACTCCTGGTCTTATTTCTTTCCAGGCAGCCTGCAGAGAGGCAGGAGGAGAGCTGAGATACAGAGGACTCTGGCAGAGAAGAGAGAAGCAAGAAAGATGCCAGTGCCAGGCCAGAGTTCCTCTTCCAAGGCACAATATTGAATACATTTGCTGCCTTGCAGAATGAGGAGATAAATGTCACCTTCAGAGGTGATCTGACAATCACAAAAATAAATTACATAGAGGAAGAAAAAAAAAGAGATGAGCATTTGTGAATATTCATGAGCAAGTCAAAACCCCCAAATTAACAAGGAAATTAATTTCCAAACTGATTAGGCTGCCAACTCCTTTTATTTAAATAAATCAACAATTGCCTTCATGTGACTTCTGCTGAAGAACGCAGAGCTAATCCTGGCTCCTCCCAGGAGGAAGTTTTGTGCTGCCTGGGATGGCCAGTGCCCCAGCACGTTCAGGGGACAGGCAGGCGCTGCGGCTCCAGCCTCCTGCCTCTCACCCGCCAGATTTCCCTTTGCCCACTGCTCCGGATGTTGTGGTTTCACGATCGCCCGAGCCAATCTAACCGCTGGCTGCTGTAGCCGTGCTCTCCCTGGCCCCACCCTCTTACTCATTCTGGCTCTGAAAAGCTGTTCCAGCATGCCAAGCTGGCAGAAAACTCAGCCAACAATTAAAAAAAAAAAAAAAAAAAAAGGGGGGGTTGTTTCCCCCAAGTCAGAGCACTGAAACAGTTCAGCCAAATGCCCAGTGTGCAACACCACAGGTGAGCAAGGTAACCTAACCTGACCTGGGAGTTGGGTCCACTGCCAAAGTTAACCCTGCTACGAGTGGTGCAATGGAGTATACCATATCTGAAAGACTTTTTCCACCTAAATTTTAAGGTTCTAAGACGCAGCAGAGCGACAACAGTGAGTCACCCAAGACACTTGGCTTGGTGATCTTGTGGGGTGTCTCCAGTTTGGTGTGGATGAGATCGGCCAGCCTGGCTTAGCGATCCTGTGGAGTGTCTCTGCAACGTCCTGTTCAGGAACAGACCCAAGCCTTTTCCT
>NW_008689128.1:0-520 GCF_000695815.1 Acanthisitta chloris | reverse complement strand
CTGCCTGCAGCTCGGAGCAGGACCTCACGCTGCACAGCAACACACCCGGCAGCGCAGCACACGGGAGACGGCGCGAAACTGCCGGCCAAAACTTAGGTGGGTTGAGTCTGCCGAACAGTTCTCACCGAGCCAGAGCGAGGGCGAGTTCACAGCCCCTGCGGGGTCAAGTTGTGATACAATTGAAAAATAAATTAACATTTGGGTGAGGTTATACTGAGGGTTGCGACCCTGGGGAGAGGGTTACCCTGCTGCCCTCCCCACCTGGCATTGCCCTCTTGTTCCCTACAACTTGGCCTTCTTCCCTATGACTCCCGGCCGTGCTCTCCTGTTCCCTGAAGCCACTGAGACCGTCCAGCCTGCGCGTCTGGCAGGACAGCAGCTCGCTAGAAGTCGCTGCTATTCGGCGAGCAGGACAAACGCGCCCAGCACAGTGCCAGGGCCGGGCGGGCGAGGGCACCGGGACCGGCAACAGCTCCTGAATTATTCATGCCGCTGATGAATATGCACGGTGCCGGCGCGA
>NW_008689127.1:3842-5132 GCF_000695815.1 Acanthisitta chloris | reverse complement strand
ATAATAATCATTGAAAGGAGAAGGATAAAACCCAAGAGAAATGAGTGATGCACAACACTATTGATCGCCACCTACTGATTGATGCCCACTGTCCCCTAGCAGTGATCAACTAGGGTCCCCAACTCACACCACCTCAACCAAGGCCAGTCCTGGACCTGCTCTAATATGGTCTTGCTTGTCCCCCAACTGCAGCCAGACCAGGTTCTTGGCATCTCTGCTCCTGGCTCACAAGCGCTTCAGGGACGCTGTAATGTGGCTGGGGAGTATCACTAGTAGCCTGGCAAGATGGCAAGATGCAGGAGATGAAGCAAGACTGACACAGTCTCCTGGCATGAGTGTGAAGCTGCTGAGGCCTATTTCCCAGATCCAGGTCAAGGGGACAAGGATCAGCCCTAGTACCTGCTGGACAGTTTAGAAGGATGGGAGCATGGCAGGTATTGTGAGATAAGCTGTTCAGGCTGGCTCAGGAGCAGGGTGGGTGGTGCCAGAGGTGGCAGCATTGCCCCTACCTGTTTGGCATGAGCAGCTCCTGGTGACCAGTGGAGCTCCCTGTGGAGCTGGTTCACTGCAAGAAGATGATCACAAAACTGTTGGAGCAAGTCTAGAAGAGGCCCATGAAGGTGATAAGTGGACTAGAGCACCTCCCCTATGAAAACAGGATGAGAAAGTTGGGGATGTTCCACCTAGAGAAGATTGCATAGAGACTTCATAGCAACCTTCCAGGATCTGAAGTGACTACAGGGGAGCTGGAGAGGCACTCTTCATCAGAAGCTGTGGTTATAAGACAAGGAAGAATGGCTTCAGACTGAATAAGAGTAGGTTTAAATTAGATGTTAGGAAAAAATTCTTTACTGTGAAGCTAGTAAGGAAATGGAACACGTTGCCCAGAGACACTGTGGATGCCCCTCGCCGCGTTCAGGTTGGACAACCTCTGAGCAGCCTGGTCTAGTGGAAGGTGTCCCTGCCCATGGCAGGCGGTTGGAATGAAATGATCTTTAAGGTTCCTTTCAACCCAAACCGTTCTGTGCATCTATGTAGCTGTGCTCACATGGCTGTATATCATGTCACTGCAGGACACAGGTGGTGCAGGCACAGCTAGAGCTGCCCATCTCTCATTTTCAGAGGTGGTGGTTGGTTTTGGTTTAGCAGTGCTCTCATTGTTTTCAAATTCACTGCCAACAGGGCTTCTAGTAGACATATACTTAGCTGGATTCAGGCATCGGTGTCCCCATGGCACAGGCACTCGGGCTTGTTTGAGGAGAAGCAAGCAGAGAGATGAAATCATTGCCC
>NW_008689127.1:3138-3666 GCF_000695815.1 Acanthisitta chloris | reverse complement strand
AAGCTCTAAAAGTTACATTTATATACTTTTTCTGCTTGCAGTTGCAGCTGTGAAGAAGTCTCCTTTATTCTCTGGAGAATCCTTCTCTGTTTTCCCGGATAGTTTATCCTTGGGCTTGCAACATTATGCTGAGAAAATAAATTCTAATGCTGAGAAGCTAAATTCCTGAGGCCTACTTCATGGTTATATGCTCAAAGCTCCCATAGACCTTTGCTCGACTCTTGCTCGCACAGTGCTCTCTGGGAGCTGTGCCCCTGTTCCTTTAGCCATTCTTCAGCAGATGCTGTCTTCACGGATGTCCTGGCACTGGCACTCCGGCATGAGAAGCATTGATAGGAGATAACAGGAGGCAGTGACCAAAGGCTGCCAGGTGCTGTCCTGGCTCTGCTTGAAGAAAATTAATGACACAACAAATATTTGCAGCCCTCACATTGCAAACAGCCCTGCATTGGCTTTGCAGCTGAAGTGATGGGGAGGAAGGGGGGACACAGCAATATGCCTGCACAGTAGGGGCCTTACCAGTACCTG
>NW_008689127.1:256-3102 GCF_000695815.1 Acanthisitta chloris | reverse complement strand
TGCAGAACATGCACGGCGCTGGCTGGGCTCGGCAGCACACAGTGTGCTGGGAAATGGAGCCCTGCTGCATCATCTGTACTGTGTGCTTTTGGGCATCACCAGGTTGGGGCTGGGGCTTGGACCTCCCCCCATATACTCTGGGCTCCTCGAACAGACCAGGCCTCCTAACATGTTGTAACAGCTCCTGCTGTGCCCCCCATTCCTGTTTCCTACAGGGCAGAAGAGGGAGATGATTTTCAGGGACCAGTCCTCTCATAAGCAGGAAGATGGGGAAGATGCAGGAGGCAAGAGCAGAGATCTTCTAGGTGATGTGTGGTAATGTGGGAAAAGAGCAGAGGTTTTCTAGGACAGAAGGAGATAGGACACCTGGGACCAAGAAGCTGCACCCACAGTCTGGGGCAAGCACCAAAGGGAGTCATTTGAGTCATTTGAAGCTCTTTGTCCCATTCACCTCTGTGTCTGCCCAGCCCCTCCAGGACGGAAAACCCTCCTGCAATGAAGCCTTGTGCCTATTCTGGCACAGCACCACACACTCACTCCCTGCAGCCATCTCTGAACCCCCCACAGCAGCAGCCCTTGATTTTCTGGATTATTTGCAGACAAGGAGCCTCAGGTATGGATGGGTTCTTGCACATGAAGGCAGAGGACAGGACTGCACCAGTTCTGCCTCTGAGCTCTGACCAGGGCAAGTCTTAAGGCAAGATGGGTTTTTGTTGACTAATGCCATCCACATCTGTCCTGCAAGGACATAGAGGAATAGAGGGCGGTGTGCAGCAAGGACCAGGTTTTCTGCGTGGAACCCCCCGCATCCCTCACTGCCCTGCACACAGCCTGGCCACCCTACAACTGCAGTGTGCCCTGATCCTTACAGAAAACAACCCTGCACTTCTCTAGCGACAACCTCCCTGGGCTGTTTGAAAGTTCTTCTCACTGCTCTGCCTCTGTGATGCATCATTCCCAGCAGGCAAAGCAAAGATGTTTATTAACTCCTGAGCCTTCTCCTCATGAGAGAGGAAGGGTGCAGAGCACAGAAAGAAAAGGAGAAAGAGGACAAAGCCCACCTCCTCTCCCACCTGCAGATCCACGTGAGCAGAGCACAGCCAGGGAGACCTTCTTTCTGCTCTTCCTCACCAGAGCTTCAGGAGCTTTATTCAGGGTGTGCTGCAGGTTCAGCCCAGCCTGACTGCACCCAGCTGCCCAGAGTGTACTTGCCTGCACCATGGGAGGGATTTGGGGCACTGGAGACTTTTATCCACATCTCAGCTCAGCCCTGCTGTGCCAGGCAGGAGCAGAGAGTGGTGGAAATAGCACAGTAGAGTTACCAGCGCTGATGAGAGAAGGGACTGCAAATCCTGCAGCAGCAATTTCCACAGTCAGAGCCATCTCCAGGGCTTTAATTTATCCATTACAACTTAATTGGATGTAAACCCAGTAACTTGTGAGCAGCAGGAGCTCTGAACAGGCAGTGGTCCTGAGTTTCTCTCTGCAAGATACCTCACCAGGACTCCCCATCTCTGCTGCGGTGCCTTGACCCTCAGGGCCTGCTGCACTTTAGTGAAAGGGAGCAGCTCTCCTCCTGGCCCCAGCTATGCTGGCTTTGCTCCTCTGGGCAGCTTCCCAAACCAGTGAGGAGCTGGTCACTGGCCTGGGGCTGCAGGGTGCTCAGATTTCAGGTACCAGGGCTAAGCCCAGGCAGGCACAAAAGGCACCCACTGCCACCCATCCAAGCAGCTGCAGCTGGCCACCGGAGTGGAAGGGCATAGACTGCAGCCTCCTGTCCCCACAGGCAGATGCTGGTGTTTTCTCTTGCCCATGAAAGCTGCTGTTGTCATTTTGCTGGGCTGTTGTCAGCAGGACAGACTTGTGAGACCCAGGAAACCCAAGAATGTGGCCTGTTGCACAGCACAGTACCCCACCGCTGCACCACTCCCTGGCACAGGCCATCTATCACCCCAGCAGGCTGGAGTGGTTCTGGTGAGGAAAGGGATGGCCCAGACGCTATGAGATAGGGACTGGCAGAGCCCTGTCCCCAGGGTCTCTCTCCACATGTAGGAAACTTGACCTGCACAGACCCAATCCCTTTGTGCACCTGGAAGAGCAGAAATACCATGAATTTCTAAGGGGGGAGGCAGGGCACTGCTCACATCATAAGTCAGAAGCTCAGTTCCTCTGCTCTAGCTGATAGGGATTTTCTCCCTCCTGAAACAGGGTGGGAAAGCCAGGGGTCATGGTCCATGGTGTTTACACAGCGCTTGGTGGCACCTAGTGCTAAGCACTGGCCAAAAAATGCCAGGAGATACTCGTGGCTGTTTTTTCCCAGCAGGGAAAGTAGCTGGAGTGGTGTAGGGCATGTGAAGCCAGTCCTAGCACACAGGGAAACAGCTGGAGCAAAGCAGTTTGGGGGAAGCTGCGGAGTCAGGGTTGTGGCAGTGCCCAGGGATGTGACTGGTGCAAGGCTGGGCCAGCACAGGCAGGTGGATGCTGGGGAGAGCGTCAGCAAAACGTGTGAGACTGAGTAAAGGCAGATCCAGATGCAGAGAGTCCCTGGGCAGGAAGGACAGGGCAGATCAGCCTCAGAGCAGGGTAAAGGCCTGGGGGGAAGCAGAAAGCAGGAGGAAACTGGGGAGAAGTGGAAGAGCTCAGGAAAGGGAGGAATACAAAGGGGTGCAACAAGCACTGGGCATACTGTCGCTGAGAGGCTGCACTTTCCTGCTCCTCCAGAGGACAGATCCCACTGTCCCCGGACACTGTCCAGGCTAGGGTGGGTGCACAGGGAGACCCAGAGCCCTACAGCATCCATCCAGCATAGTGATGGCTGTGTGGAGGGATCCAAGCCTGTACCAATG
>NW_008689127.1:0-242 GCF_000695815.1 Acanthisitta chloris | reverse complement strand
TCCAAGCCTGTACCAATGGAGCTCACCTTGGCAGCGGCTGCTTGTATGGGGAAACTGGACCTACGGCACTGTACGGGGTGGGTCTGGATATATGGGGAGATCGGATCAGATCTCCACATCCTTTGTCCACCCATCAGAGCTGGGTGCAATGAGGCAGGAGTCCTGCAGCTGCAGGGGGGAAGCGGGCGGGGCCCAGGGCAGCAAGGCAGTCCCGCATTAGTGTGCACCCCGGCGGGATGCAG
>NW_008689126.1:0-270 GCF_000695815.1 Acanthisitta chloris | reverse complement strand
CTCCAGGCTCATCTCCCGCGGCTCCCTCTTAGCGCGCCCGGCCCCGGCCTGGGGCTGGCTGTCCATGCGCAGGTAGATGGTGCCCGTGGTCTGGTTGATGGCAAAGTATGGGGAAGGCTTTGCCAGGGTGTACAGCACAACGCCGTCGGCCCCCTCATCCTCATCTGTGGCCAGTACTCGCCCAATGCTCTGCCCTTTGCGGGCACCCTCGGGCACCTCGAAGTTGAAGGAGGGGCTCAGAAAGACGGGATCGTACTCATCCTCCCCTGT
>NW_008689125.1:0-377 GCF_000695815.1 Acanthisitta chloris | reverse complement strand
GATTGGGGACAATATGGAGGAGTTGGGAAAAATGGAGAAGTTGGAAGAAAAACAGAGGAAGTGGAGGAAAAATGGAGTTGGGGAAAAATGGAGGAATTGAAAATTTGGGGGATTTGGGGAACAATATGGAGGAGTTGGAGGAAAAATGGAGGAAGTGGAAGAAAAATGGAGGAAGTGAAGGAAAAATGGAGGAAGTGGAGGAAAAATGGAGGAAGTGGAGGAAAAATGGAGGAAGTGGAGGAAAAATGGAGTTGGGGAAAAATGGAGGAGTTGGGGTAAGTTTCGAGGACAATATGGAGGAGTTGGGGCAAATTTTGGGGGTTTAGTGGAAAAATGGAAGAGTTGGGGAAAAATGGAGGAGCTGTGTGAAATTTAGG
>NW_008689124.1:0-867 GCF_000695815.1 Acanthisitta chloris | reverse complement strand
CTGTCCGTGTGTCTGTGTGTCCCTGTCCTGGCCCATCCCCCCGTCCCTGTCCCCGTGTGTGCCTGTCCCTGTCTGTGTGTCCCTGTCCCTGTCCGTGTGTCCGTGCGTCCCTGTCCCGGCCTATCCAGCCCCGTCTGTGTCTGTGTGTCTCTGTCCGTGTGTCCGTGTGTCCCCGTCCTGGCCTATGCCCCCTGTCCCTGTGCCCCTGTCCGCGTGTCCGTGTGTCCCCATCCGTGTGTCCGTGTGTTGGTGTGTCCGTGTGTCCCTGTCGGTGTGTCCGTGTCTGACTGTCCCTGTCCATGTGTCGGTGTGTCTGTGTGTCCCTGTCCGTGTGTCAGCGTGTTGGTGTGTCCGTGTGTCCCTGTCGGTGTGTCCGTGTCTGACTGTCCCTGTCCATGTGTCGGTGTGTCTGTGTGTCCCTGTCCGTGTGTCAGCGTGTTGGTGTGTCCGTGTGTCCCTGTCGGTGTGTCCGTGTCTGACTGTCCCTGTCCATGTGTCGGTGTGTCTGTGTGTCCCTGTCCGTGTGTCAGCGTGTTGGTGTGTCCGTGTGTCCCTGTCGGTGTGTCCGTGTCTGACTGTCCCTGTCCATGTGTCGGTGTGTCTGTGTGTCCCTGTCCGTGTGTCAGCGTGTTGGTGTGTCCGTGTGTCCCTGTCGGTGTGTCCGTGTCTGACTGTCCCTGTCCATGTGTCGGTGTGTCTGTGTGTCCCTGTCCGTGTGTCAGCGTGTTGGTGTGTCCGTGTGTCCCTGTCGGTGTGTCCGTGTCCGCGTCGGTGTGTCGGCGTGTCTGTGTGTTGGTGTGTTGGTGTGTCCGTGCGTCGGCGTGTCCGTGTGTCCCTGTACGTGTGTCTGTGTGTCCCTGTCTGACT
>NW_008689123.1:4529-5414 GCF_000695815.1 Acanthisitta chloris | reverse complement strand
CCGTGCCGGCTGTGCGCCGTCCCGCGGGCTGTGTGTAAAGAGTGTCGGGTAAAAAGCACAAAGTACGGTTTAGGTTCACTAGTAATTAAAATGCTGCTTCCCCCTCCCCAACGCGCGCACACCGCGGCATGGCAGGATTCCCATCACAATTCCCTGTTGAGTCTGTACAGGACGAGTGCTTGTTTTTTCCAGAGTTCAGCTGTAAGTAATGGATTGAGGAGACAGGCACAGGTGCACAAATGTGTTCAGATGAGAGAAAACTCGCTGTAATTTCTACCTGAAAATGCAGTCCTATACATACACGGTTAAACCAAGCAGAATTCTGATTTGTTAATATTATTCATTATATTTACATTTATATGCAGAGTAAACTGAGAAATTCAGAATAGCCGAACTACCATCTGTTATTATCTAACATTTACATTGAGAATATCATCCATGTCTGTGCTCTGCCAGCTAGAATGTAACAATCCCTGTCCCGTTTGAACATGATGGAAACAAACTGAAATATAAGTACTGTCCTCCTGTCATACACTTCTGGTTTATTTATTTTATAACCTGTAGTAATTTGGAAAGGAGATTAATTTTAGGGTTTTTTATGGTGCCTCCTTAAAACAGCATAGGGCTTCTTTTTCCCCTGATCCTAAACTTTGGTTACAGTATGTAGGGTGAGATTAAAAATGCTGGGTAAAGTAAAAGAAATTACCCAGAAACTGTAGAAATCAAGTGACCAGGATGAAAAAAAGTGAGACAGCATATAGCTCAAAGTTTAGGGGGTTTAGACAATGTAAGAATTTAAATTAACCATGCACAACTTTAAAGAGAAAAGAGATGCCTTTCTTACAGCTATCCTGTGTGAAATGCAAGCCAAGAACCAGTTTATAT